>NC_137786.1:36046870-36305952 GCF_963383645.1 Muscardinus avellanarius | reverse complement strand
TGAGATTTTGCTGAGAACAGCACTCTGTCAATGTTCTTTAGATATTTTTAAAAATAAGTATTAATTATAAAGATAATGTATCTTCCTTCCCCAAATAATAACCCTTGAGAAAAGGGAGAGAGAATGGGACAAAATTATTCTAAGTGGCTTTGACCTCCACTGAATCATTCTTTATATTGTTCTTATTCAAAGAATGGGTTTTATTTATTTATTTATTTATTTATTTATTTATTTATTTATTGCAGTACTGGGGATGGAGCCCAGGGTCATTCGATCTCCAAGCTACATCCCCTGCCCTATTTTTTATTCTTTATTTTGAAACAGGGTCTCAGTGAGTTGCAAAGGGCCTAAGTAGCTGAGGCTGTCTGGAACCACGGTCCTCCTGTCTCAGCCTCCCTAATGCTGGGATTACAAGCATGCACCACCATGCTTGGCTAAAGAATGGGTTTTAGATCCTATATTATATGTTGCAAAAATGTATTCAATTTTTGTTCCATTCAGCCTTAGAACACAGGTTAATGAACACTGATTTAGAAACCACCTTTCAAGTATATATTCTTCTGCAGTGACTATATTTAAAATAATAAATATGTTGCCCTAAATAATAATGGAGTTCTTATATCTGTAAACCCTGGCCCAGTAACTGACAAAGCCACCTTTGAGAAAACTTGTAAGAAAAGTTCAAAGTAGAATAAAGGTGCCTAGATACTTTCAAAGGCAAGCTCCTCAGGCAAAAAGAGAGAAACGGAGAGAGAGAGAGAGAGAGAGAGAGAGAGAGAGAGAGAGAGAGAGAGAGAGAGAGCTCTTTCCTTTAGTTACATGGACTTAACTTAGTGTGCTTATGTTTAGTTGCCAAGCAGCTTTGCTTCCCTCTTCAGAATCATTCTTTATTCTCAACCTGCACTAAAAGACTCATTCACTAAGGGATCGAATCTCAGCTTTTTGTCCTCCAAGGAAGCAATCTCATGACATGAATTTAAATTAAATTACTAAAAATATTGCAGTACAAATTTATAATGCCTCACTAATTTCTATAGCCAGATACATTTCAGAATTCATAATTTTTCACTTATTAGCAAGACATTATTGTGGTAGTGCAATCTATTGATATGTCCGCAGTAAAATGTATCCATATCCACACTATGCCAAAGGCAACATATGGCTTTAAAACTATTTGGGGTTTGCCACTAAGTTATTTTTAGAGATAAAATTTCAATTTTCAGAATTATTTGGATTTTGAGATTGTGAATCTATGGTTCAGTGTTGCATCACTGCATTTTTATTTTTTTATTTTTTTATTTTTCTATTTTTATTTTTGGTGGTACTGGGGTTCCTGGAATCCCTTCTACCTTCGGGCTATACTCCCAGATCTCTTTTATATATTTTTTTAATTGGATCTCTTAAGCCAGAGCGGCTGACTTTAAACCTGCATGATCCTCCTGTCTCTGCCTCCCAAGTGCAGGGATTACAAGCATGCGCCACCACACCTGGCGTATCATTGCATTTTTATTTTATTTAATTATTTAATTATTTATTTATTTATTTATTTATTTTTGGTGGTACTGGGTTTCTTGGAAGCCCGTCTACCTCCAGGCTACACTCCCAGACCTATTTTTATACTTTTTTTTTTTTTTTTGGAAACAGGGTCTCTTAAGCTAGCGCGGCTGGCTTCAAACCTGCGCGATCCTCCTATATCTGCCTCTCAAGTGTGGGGATTACAAGCGTGTGCCACCACGCCCGGCTATCATTGTATTTTTTAAATGAGGCAGTGGTTTAGCTCAAAGTTACCAAGCCGGGTGTGGTGGCACACGCTTGTAATCCCCGTGCTTGGGAGGCAGAGACAGGAGGATCGCGCAGGTTCGAAGCCAGACGTGTGCACTGGCTTAGGAGACCCTGTTTCCAAATAAAAGTGTAAAAATAGGTCTGGGAGTGTAGCCCAGAGGTAGAAGGGCTTCCAGGAACCCCAGTACCACCACAGGAAAAAAAAAAAAAGTTAACAACATTTCATAATCTATGGTAATAGAGGACATATCTCTGGGGGCATGGGAAAACGATTTTGGTTAAAGAGAGCATTTTCAGCAACTTTATATATCACTTCCTACTCCATCTTATTGTAACATTATTTAGTTTATACTCTTGAAAAGCTTCCCACCTTTTCTACCTTGAAAAGCTTCACCTGACTGATTTGGGGAGATTATGGGATTGGAAGAGGTAAAATTCAATTAGGTCCAACACAGCCAAACATTAAGACTGTATTGTTCCCCTTCTAGGTAAGAAAATGCACCCTCCTCCTCATCCAGGCCATGTGTGAGAAGTGCTACATCGAAGCTCGGGAAGGATGGCCGCTGATTGAATATGTCTTCTCCCAGTTTGCTATGTCCAACAAGAAACTGGTACGCAGGGCCAGCACATTTTGAGTGTCCCAATGTAACAAGTGCAGTTGACTGAACCATGCTTAAAAAAAATTATTCAACTCAATTAAATAACTGATTTTAAAGTTGCATTTCAGTCTCATCACTATTACTGGTCATTTTTCTCAGCCTCCGGTACTCTCAGTTCCCTTCAGCCACTTCTTACAATAGACACAAAGTAGGCTAAGTCACAGTGTTCTCCAAGGACACAACTTGGCCTTCGGTGACTCAGAAGGGGGCAGAGTGAGTGGAATGCTTTCAAGAACACAAGAGACAAGGATACCTACTGCACGGGTGTTTAGTCCACCTGGGCTTCTAAAGCTTAGATACATTCTTTCTCACAGCCTGGAGAGAAAGTCCAACAGTCGGTGTCTAGTGAGGGCCTGCTTCCTCCTGGATGGCCCGCCTCACTGTCTCCACACACAATGGAGAGCCACCCCACTGTCTGAGGACTCCTTTACGAGGATGCCAGTCCCGTGCATGAGGGCTCAGCCTCCCAAAGGCCATTCCTCCTTAACACCATCACCTTGGGGGCCAGGATTTCAACATATGAGTTTGGTGGGGACACAAGCATTCAGATCATAGCAGCTGGGCTCAGCTTCCTATAGATGAGAAACATGTGTGCAAGTTGTCAGCCATCTTAGGAAGTTGCCATCGCCAATTTCAGTCCAGTCCACAAGGAAGCAGTGCTTTGAAAAATTTTACACCTGGAGATAATGGCAAAGGCCCAGAGATGGGAGACAGCTTCAGCTCATAGACCCTCACAATGTTTGCGTTTTATTTTTATCCAAGGGCATGTTTTCTAACCCATTTCTCCAAAGGGTCCTTTCAAATAGAAATCAGATGTTGGGTTTCATGAGCCCCTCTACTGACAACACCCTCCACTCCAGAGTCTGAGGACATGTCCAAGTAAGTGAGAGGGACCAACAGTGGGGATTGTTGTCACCTGTCTCTTCTTTCTTAAAGGAGAAACCAGTGAAGCCTATCTCCCAAGAGGAAGAAAAGGAAGAAAGATCTGTTCTAGAAGTTAGCCTTGAGGTCTTAAAAACCCTGGACCCACTGGTCATTGGGATGCCTCAGGTAAGAAGTCCTTTGTCAACACTCACAGTTACTTTGATCACCTTTGAGTCCAAAGCGCTGCCCACTCCGAAGGAAAGAATGCACTCCCTATTCCACCTGTCATCAGCTTTTTGATTTTCTGACCAGAGGAAGAAGGTTGGTATGCCAAACACATAGTGGTTTCTCAAAAACAAATGTTGAGTTTACGAATTGAATATTTATGCTAGTTGATACCATCTACATATATCTGGATAGTACGTGATAGCTTATAAGCATCTTAAAAGATTATGTCTTTTTCCCCTGATCTATCATAGAAATATTATTAAGCAGTGAGTGGTAGCTGAGTGCAGTATGCCAAACTTCCTATTCAGTTGACGAGGTGTTAAAATCACCCATGCCCAGGCCTCCGTGAAGACCTGATAAATCTGCCTCTCAGGAGGAGGAGCCCTGGAATCTGTATTTTTCTTAAGTATAAATAGCACAGGAAATTATTTTTATAGCCAGAAATATATGGCATATACAGGGAGACAGTCAACACTCCCTCCATAACTTATGTGGATCTGTGACTTCATCTAGGATTGCATGTGGTTCTCCAGGTATCTGGGGAATTGGTTTCAAATAACGATTTTCAGGCTACATGCCAGACCTGCCAAATCAACATCTCTGAACCTGGGCCCATGAGTCTGTAACCAAATCAGCCTGAGTCCTGACACATACTAAAGATTGAAACCTGCTGATCCAGAAGTAAAGACTAGGCCTGGCTCTAAAAGGCTTGGAAGGCCAGACTTGTACCTTGTGGTTGATGAGCCAATAAAAACTTTAAGCTAGAGCTAAACATTGAAAATGATAATTGTAGGGAAAAACATTTGCCTGCTCTACAGGGAGATTAAGAATAAAGCAGCTCAGCAATGTCCCCAGTTCGGTGATGGAGAAGAAAGAGTCCGAGTTGGCACCAAGGTTTCCATTTAAATCAGGGAGTTTTCAGAAAAGAACAGGAAACATAGTAAATGAGCTATGCTATCCCAGGCCTTCAGAGCAGGCAGGTCAGCACCTGTGGCACAAAGAGTAACAACACCCCACCCATGGTCCCCTCTCATCCATTCTCTGCTCGAGCGGTCCCACTCCAACTTTCAGGTCTGGGAAAGGATGTGGGCACCTTTCATGGTCACATTGGCAAGAGGAACAGTGACACTTGATGAGGGGGCCCTGGGACGCTGAACTTCCTGCAGTGCCTGGAACCATCTCTCACAAGGAAGAATTGTCCTTCCCCAAATCCCAGGAACAACCCCAAGAAGAAAGATTGACCAACACTTATTCCAACTAGTACCCAAAAAGGAATGTTTTATGCAAAGATTTCATTTAAGGATTTCATTCGACTTGACCTAAAGAGCAAAATAATAACAACAGAGATAAAAGTCTTTGGATCTGAGAGAAATGCACAGTGGGGATAAGGGAGAAGTGATGGAGAAACATAAATAACCCCCTCCCATCTCGCCACATTTTCCACAGGTGCTGTGGCCAAGAATCCTGACTTTTGTGGTACCCGCAGAATACACAGGCACTCTGGACCACCTGTTCAACATCATCAGAATTCTGATAATGGCAGAGGAGAGGAAGAAGCATGACATCAAGGAATCAGCAGCCCTCGTCATCTCGACAGGAGCTGGTGAGCACAGTCAGAAATACCCAACCTGGATCTCAATTTTTCTAGCCCCTATCTATGGTGATGGTGAAAATGTTTTCTCTTTCTAGTGAAACTTCCTTCACCACAGCAGCTACTGGCCAGACTTCTGGTGAGTGAGTTATAAAGGCTTAATATAGCTGAGTATAGTGGGCCACACCTATAATCCTAGTAGTTGGGAGGCTGAAACAGAACAGTAGATTCAAGAACAGCCTCAGCAATTTGGCAAGACCCCCAGAAACTCTCAGAGAGACCTTGTTTCAAAATAAAAAAATAAAATAAAATAAGGCTGAGAATATAACTCAGAGGTAGAATACCTCTGGGTTTAATATCCAGTACCAAAAAAAGGTCCAATGTAGGTTAAACTTAAGCTTATATGAATAAAATAAAATGCCAGTAAAAATTGCAGAGAAACTGGACATAGTGGCATATACATATAATCCCAGCTACTTATGAGGCTGAGGTAGGAGGATTAAAAGTTTAAAGCCAACCTGAGCAACTCAGTAAGACCCTGTCCCAAAGAAAATAAAACAATAACAAAAATTACACAGATACTCGAAAACAAAAGAAACACTAAAAGGATATGTTTTCTGCTCTATTAATGACTCATGAATATTTATAACTAGCAAGATTATCTTCTCAGTCTAAGATGCCTATTAGAACCTTATGGCTTTACAATACACAGGAACTGAATCTCTGTCTAATTTGAGAGATAGTTTTGCTGGGTAGGAAATTTGGGGCTGCAAGCTGTTTTCTTTCAGAATTTGGAATATGTTACTCCAGGCCCTTCTGTCTTTCGTGACTTGGTTTGGGAAGTCTGGAGTGATTCTAATTAGTTTGCCTCTGAATGTCACTTGACCTTTTGTTTTTTTTGTCTTTAAGATTCTCTCCTGGGCTTCTACATTGGTCAGTTTGACTATTATGTGGCATGGTGAACCTTTTCTCTAACCTTGTCTAAGGGCATTCTATAAGGTTCCTTTACCTGTATATCGACCTCATGTTCTATGTGTAGAAAATTTTCTGATATTACTTCTTTGAAAATATTGCTGATTCCTTTAGTTTTACCTAATTTTCCCTATTCTATGCCAATTATTCTTAGGTTAGCCCTTTTTAAATGGGCCTGTATTTCTCCAATGTCCAATCCATGTTGTCGAATTGTTTTTTTTTTTCTATATTATATACTATGTGTTCGTTTTTGGAGTGATCATCTTCTAGGAGCAAGATTCTATTCTCCATGTGGTATAATTTATTATTTATATTTTAATTATTTATATTTTATATTTATATTTATATTTATATTTAATTATTTATATTTTAATTGATGCCTTCACTTCAATGAAAATCACTTCAATCCTTTATTTCTTTTAGACTCTCTCTAAATTCTTTTCGAAAGTCCTGTATTATTTCTACAGTTACATTCTTGATTTGACCCTCTGGAGATCTTTGCAATTCTGTGTTGTCAGCTTCTATAATTGTGGTGTTGTAGCAGCTCATTGCTTCCTTGTTATTCCTCCTCATGATTTCAGAAGTTTGTAATTGTTGCTTTTGATCGATTTCTCTCAGTTTCTAGGTGTTAACTGGTACATCCAGGGACAAGTTGTGTTGTATTCAACAGTGAGGGTTGAGTGAGGAGAAAAATGAATTTGTAAATGCAAGAATAGGGTAAAGCCTCAGATAGGATCAGAGAGAATGAGAGTTATGAGTTTGGTAAGGTAGTATATAGTAGAAACTAGAGAAAATGAATATGTAGTAGTATTCTAGTAACCAATGTAGAGTTTTTATTATAGTGATATGAAGTAGATTTAATACAAAACAAGAGAGGAGAAAAAAAGAAAAGGGATATAAAAAAAAGAGCATAGAGCTGGGTGTGGTGGCGTACATTTGTAATCCCCGTGCTTGGGAGGCAGAGACAGGAGGATTGCGCAGGTTCGAAGCCAGCCTCGCTGGCTTAAGAGACCCTGTTTCCAAATTAAAAAAAAAAAAAAGTATAAAATAGGTCTGGGAGTGTAGCCCAGAGGTAGAAGGGTTTCCAGGAACCCCAGTACCACCAAAAACTAACTAAATAAATAAATAAATAAATAAGAGGGTAAATATGTACACAGGAAGAAGCTTGGGAGAGAGATTGGGAATAGAGAAAACAAACAAGCATACACACTCATACCAAGGGAAAAAAACACAAAACAGCAACAAAAAAATGCAACCCTACAAATATATATGAATATTCAGCAGACTGGGCCTCTGCAGTCTACTACCTTTCCTGCTGCAACCCTGGTTCTCTGAGTCTATGCAGGTAGCCAGTATCAATGGATCTATATCTACTGTTAAGCATAGGTCACTCTCCACACTTCCCACAGATGGAGATTCTAGTTCTCTCCCTGCCTCCATAGGTGGCAGATGCCTCTGAGACTAAACTCAATGTAAGAGTCTTTATTCTCCACAGCTAGGACTGGGCTGGTCTGACTTCTTCCCGATTGGGTGGTCTGTGGTGATCGATCCTGGAGATCCTACTAGTTGGATCTAATGTTAAGGGTAGGTTTCCTCCCACACTTTCCACTGATGCAGAGCCTGAGTCTGTCCAAGACTCTGCTATGTCCAACAGCAGATTCCATCCCCACCATCACCAGGTTGAACCACAGTCTCAGCCCCAGGGAGTTTATCACAGCTGTGCAAATCCCTGGGGGGCGCCATGCTTGGCATTCTTCCATGGGGACAGTAGCTTCACTTACTTATTGTTGAGTGCTTCTTTGGATCTCTGGAGGACATGGTGAGCTTGGCTGCCACTGCTGGAAGTTGTAGCCGGTGTTTGTGCAGGTGGAACTGATGGCTTACAATTCTGATGATCTACAGCTGCTTACTTCAAGTTCTTGATTGTTTTTCTGTTTATCTCTAGAGGCAAGATGGCGTCATTGAGGCGCCTGTGGACACAAAGCGGGCAGGTTTCTTTTCTGCTCTCTGATTGGTCTTCTGGCCTTTTTATCCTGCCATCTTGTACTTATTGTGTTATTTTTCTAGTTATGGTGTTTTCTGGCTTTTGTAAGAATGCTGTTTTTAAGGCAATGGTGATCAGGTGTCAGCAGGACTGGTATGTGCTGCTTCCCTCAGTCACCATCTTCCCTGAAGTTGGGACTAAATCTCATCCATAAGTGCCATCAAACAAACTACACATCTATGATTGGACTCCCCTTCTCTCCTATTGGACCCATATGTTTCATCTGCTTAAATGCTGTTCCACATGCCCTTATTTAATTGATAGATCAATTTTAAGTGTTGGTTCTTTCCAGTTATATTTTATTGATAGTTTCCATGTATTTTTCAGTCTTTATCTTCAAGACAAAGGAAAATGAGGTGAAAGCTTGTCTGAATAACTTTGCTTTAGAATAAGTCAGGACAGGCTGTAATGATTTGTTAAAGGATTATCCAATTTAGGGATCAAGGGAATCCAGAACAGTGACACAAAAGGGGGTAGGGAGGATAGGTGGACCTTTTAAATATCTCTGCAACTGTGAGCCTTTTCCTCTTCCATTTTTAGGTAATATCTATGCTTGCCAGTCTGGGAACACTACGTGGGGCTGGTGCCATAGGACTTTTGAAGGTACTGCCAGAAATAATTCACCCAAAACTAGTAGAACTATGGAAAACACGAATACCTGAGCTCCTGCAGCCTCTAGAAGGTACACGGGGTGGGCATCGAGACAAGAGCTCATAGTAATGGTTTCTGTGCACTCCTTCTCTGTAAAAAACCATTTTTATAAGTTCATGTTGGGCAATTAAACTTAGAAGCTTAGTACGCAAGTTAGACAGCTATATGTTTATTCCTTATGTTATAGACAGCTATATTTTTATGTTCTATTTCTCTACCAATATCCACTAGGAAAAGACTCAGAAGATCACATGCTTTGCAGGAATTTTTACTTTAGCTCTGGCCTTTTTCTTGTATAGGAGAAATTGTCCTTTAGTATTGTTCTAAGAATTCATTTTCTTCATTCATGGTGGAGTATCAAAATGTGGTCATTTCAGTAATTGCCTCTGAAATTAAAACTTGTTCTTCATCTGACAATCATTGTAAAGTTGTCAGTACATTAAATTTCATCTTGAATGCCCATTCTGAGCAAGAAAAAAGCTTGACATAGTGCTCTAGCGGGCTTGACTGGGGACACAGTAAGGAAGAGTTTGAGTCTAGGTTTATTTGCAGTTATTGCATCGATTTTTATTCTAGGAAAGAATGCCAGCATCGTGCTGTGGGAAACCATTCTGCTTCAGGTAAGGTGGCTTCTAGAGTTAGCGCTGCTGATGGAGGAGGAAACTACCTGGAGTCACACCTCTTTACAATTTGGCTCACAACAAAAGAAAAAAAATCCAAAGACCAGTGGATAGCATGTCCTTTACCTACTAAGAAAGGGACTAAAATCTAAAATGTTAGCAGTGATCTCTTAAAGATAATGCTTTTTTTTTTTAGCTGAGAATTTAACCCAGAGGCATTCCACCTCTGAGCTATGCTAGCCCCTTTATTTTTTTTTAGACTAGGGTTTCATTAAGTTTTGAAGGCTGTTTAAATCACTATAACATGAACAATTACCTTTAGTTTCAATTTGATTAAGAATTAAAGACAGTTTGTTTTGTTTTGTTTTGTGGTACTGGGGGTGTAACCCAGGAGCATACTACCTTTGAGCTACACCCCCAGCCCTATTTTATATTCTTTATTTTAAAACAGGGTCTCACTGCATTGCAAGGGGCTTCAATTAGTGGCTAGGCTGTCCCTGAATCGCAGTCCTCCTGTCTCAGCCTCCCAAACACTGGAATTGCAAGCCTATGCCACTATGCCCAGCTTAAAAGTTTTGAAAAGTTCACTTACTAATATCTTTCTCTGTGTCTTTCTTAAGCCATGAATTTTCAGGTTTTTTTCCTGTCCTTGAAGCTGTGCTCTTTGGCTATTCATGTAAACACAGACTCACATCAATTCCCTTTCAAGGCTTCTAAATTCAACTCTCTTTCTTCCTCTATCTGCCTCCTACTATCTTTTTTCTGATTTTTTAAAACTAAAGGTCCTGCTGAATCACGTATCCAAAAAGAATCTCCTCTCTCACTTATATACTTCTCTTCTTTTTTGGCGGTGGTGGTGGTACTGGGTTCCTGGAAGCCCTTCTACCTCCGGGCTACACTCCCAGACCTATTTAATACTTTTTATTTGGAAACAGGGTCTCTTAAGCCAGTGCAGCTGGCTTCGAACCTGCACGATCCTCCTGTCTCTGCCTCCCAAGCGTGGGGATTACAAGCGGGCACCACCACGCCCGGCACTTACATACTTTTTGCACCTGTACAATTAATTAACCAGTTCCCTGGGCAATGCAAAGCCCCACAAATGGTAGATTACAGAAAGTGCTGGACAGGAGATCTTGATTTCAAGAACCTCAGGGAGGTCAAGGAGCTTGTGGACTGGGAACTCAGTACAGCAGGTTTTCATTTCATAAACTGTCTACATATGAATTACCTATGGTTCCTTTAAAAGGTCACTTTTCAGCCATCTCCCCACAGAAGCCTGCCCACTACCTTCCACCAGTTCTTTAAGGTTAGCTTCTGGGTGGCTTCTGAGAACTGCTGGATGGTAAAGGCTCCCATTAGTGATTCATATCCAGTATAAGATCTGAACATGACTTTGGTACTCAGCTGGCCCTCAATTCTAAGATTCATGTCTTCTCTAATATCTGCACTTCTCTGATATCCCATTTCAAAATTCCTACCCTACTTCCTCCAAGTATCATTTTAAAAAAAGAACCATTATCAGGTAGGCATGGTGGCACAGGCCTGTAATTCCAGTACTTGGCAGGCTGAAACCGGAAGAGCACAGGTTTAAGGCCAGTCACAGAAACTTAATGAGACTCTCAGCAACCTAATAAGACCTGTTTCAAAATAAATAATAAAAAGGGCCGAGCTTCAGGTTGGAGGTAAACTGGATTCAATCACTAATACCATAAAAATAGGTAAATAATTACCCAATTAAAATAAATAAAATAACTCTACTAGTAAAATAATGTTTCTTTCTCTAGCAAGAAATCTTCAGAGCCGTTCACTTCTCTCTTCAAGTCTTGAGTATGCTTCTATTCTTCTTTTTCCAAAACTGTGCACAAGTCTCCCCTTAACTTTCTAAGACTATTTAATTTCTTTTCCTCTGAGGAGCCCACTTGGATAAGCTCCTATTTAAAATAAGTATGCAAATCCTTTCCCTGACTGACATAAGTGCATTTTTTTCTAAGCTTAAAGTTGGGAAATATCAAAGAAATAATCCGTTTTAGAAATTGCAATAGATTTTGTCTTCCAAAAAGCTTTTTAATGAGTGATGTGTGCATGTATGCCTCTACCATTTTGTACCCCATTAAGATGTATGACTACAATGCACCAATGAAAAATTTAAAAAGAAAATAAATCAATAAAAATTGCCCTTTTATATATTGTTCAACAAAGGACCATCGGTTCAGAGATTGTGACCCTGACTCAGACCAACCGATGAAACTAGAAATGTTTACTTACTAAGGAAGAAGTTGGTAGAAATATGCCTGTACATCTCATTGATTCTTCAACTCATTTAATTCATTCTTACACAGATCTCTCTCATGGGTTTTTATTTTGGAGCGGATTTGGTTGGGGTTTTGTTTCTTAATATATAATAAGCTAAACTAACCTTGACAAATGAAGTTTTATCAGATCTATCAAAATTTGAAAAATGTTAACTTCAACTTAACTTTCCAATTGAATGCACTTCTATTTTATATATTTTACCCAATTTTTGTTGAAGAGAAAAAGAAGGGAGGCATTCACATAGAGTTACTTCAGCATACTGCTTATTTTGTTCTTAAAGTAAATCCAGAAAATTTTTGAACAAACTAAGAAGAAAAATTTCAGTTTTTATGGGAGAAGAAATAATTCTATTTGATATATCCTTATATTTTTATTGGTACAATGTAGTTATACATCTCAGTGGGGCACAAGATGGTAGAGGCATATGTGCACACATCTGTAACGGTTTGAGATATTGACTTGGGTTCCTGTTCTTAGCTAGTTTAGAAAAAAATAGCCAGAACTATACTGCTGCAAGCTTAAGCAAATTTTATTATTACAAAGGTAGACAGAAGGGACAGAATAATAAAACACTGCATCAGAGGAACGCAGTGGAATGCCTTGAAAATAAGACACTGAAGTTTTTGAACACAAAACAGTTTTTATAAGGATTTATTATCTCTCATCCTGCTTAACCAATAGTCTTTCTATTTGCCCCTGACCTGATGCAGATGTGGGCCCACCCACTACCTCCAGTGTAAGCCTTTGGTATAAGGATTCACTGTCTCCCATTCTGCTTGACCAATGGATAGTCCTTTTATCTGCTCCTGACCTGATGTAGGTGTGGACCCACCCATTATCTCCTGTGCAAGCCTTTGTTAGGACCAAGATGTGTTACTTGGTTAACAAAGTCAGGGGTCACATGGTATAAAGGTCTGTACCATCCTCCTGCACGTCCTTGGGTGAGTTTTAGCCATTCTTATCTCTATCTGCTAGAAGTTGTTTATTATATAAACTTGTCTTTAAAATATGAAGGCCCTGAGATACAACTCTTTTGTGTACTTGGTAATCACTTTTGGTGAGGGGAACTCTGCATTGTAACAGCTGCCTCCCTTCCCTGCCTGAGTGCCCGCACAGCACCTGGGCCCTGACTACCTTTTACATTTTTGTAATAACAAAGTAATTTTCCAATAGCAGCACAACATCACTCATTTATATGTTTATATTAAAAAAAATAAGGTAAATCAGGCACAGTGGTGCAAACATGTAATCCCAGTACTTGAGAGGCTGAGACAGGAGGATTACAGGCTTGAGACCAGCCTCAGGAACTTAGCCAGACATTTTTCAAAATTCAAAGTAAAAAGGACTAGAGTTGTAGATCAAAGGTAGAATGCCCCTGAGTTCAATCCCCAGTATCAAAAAAAAAAAAAAAAAGAATGAGGTTAAAAAAAAATGGTATCAAGAAAGCACATTAAACGTTCACAGTCATATCCAATTTCTACTTCCTCCAACAGTTGCTTAAAGAATCTTTATGGAAAATCAGTGACACAGCCTGGACCATGCAACTGAGTCGGGAATTCAACCAGCAAATGAGTAGTTACAGCAACACTTCCATTGAGAAGGTCAGTTTTTCAGAAACCTGAGCATCTATGTTATAATCCAAAATGCCTTCCAAAGCTCCATCTTGTCTATAGTACAACCAAAAGACAGGAAGAATAGTTAGAAAAGTGAGCTCCCCCTTCTAAGGCCACTTACCAAATATTTAGTATTACTTACTCTTTACTTCACATTTGGCTGCAATGCGATCATATGGTCACAGCTATCTGCCAGAAAGGCTGGGACAAGGCAGGTGTGTACCTGAGTTAAAGTCAGGTGTCCTCTTCTAGAGGAGGAAGCAGAATGGAAGTCTCTGCCATGGCACCGGTTTAATGTCAGCTGTGCCTTGGCTTCCAGTATCAGTCTTGATACTGATCCGGTACCAGTCTTGAGGCTGGCTGCCAAAAAAAATTGACTACAATTTAGCCAAAGATTAAGGTAAGAGGATGCTCAAAAGCAAATTCTCTTATTCCTCTGTCCCTAAATGACCTCTCCGTAACTCTCCACCTCTTAGCCTCCATTTCATTTTCTGTTTAACTTTTTTTGGGGGGTGCATTAGAATTGTACTTAACAGTGGGGTTTATTGTGATATATTTATACATTCACATAATTTGATGAATTTGATTCCCAAGTACCTCCCCTTCCTTCTCTCTGATCCTCTTCCTCTACTCTATTGGTCTTCCTTCTATTTTGGGGGAGGTCCTTTTTGTTCCTTTTTCTCTCTCTCACTTCTGCATATGAGAGAAAAACATAAGCATGTTGACTTTCAGAGTCAGGCTCATTTGACCTCACCTGATGTTTTCCAGTTCCACCTATTTTCCTGTCAATAACATAATTTTGTGCTTTTTTTGTGGAAGCCTTTCATAAACCCCTTCAAATAGGGTTTGAATACAGTGTCTGCTATTTATCCCTAATGTAGCTCAAGGAAATTCATTTAATCTTTCTGGATTCTCATCCTCATCTTATCCATCTTCAAAATGGAAATAACCAACCATGCAAGAAACATCAAATACCTGACTTCAAACTATACTACAAAGCCATAGTAATAAAAACAGCATGCTGTTGGCAAAAAAAAAAGACACATAGACCAATGGAACAAAATATAAGACTCAAATTCACAAACTTACGGCCAAATGATTTTTGACAAATAAGCAAAAAAACACACTGGAAAAAAATATCATCTTCAATAAACGGTGTTAGAAAAACCGATTCTATGCAGAAAAATGAAAATAAACTTCAGTTTCTCATGCTGTACAAGAGTCAATTCAAGATGGATCAAAGACTTGGGAATCAGACCAGAGACCTTGAAGAGTACTTAAGTCCAACACTTCAACATGTAGGCACAGGTAAAAATTTTCTCAACAAGACCTCAAAGGCACAAGAAATGAAAAGAAGGATCAGTACATGGCATTAAACTGAAGGGCTTCTGTACAGCAAAGGAAAATATCCAGAACCTCAACAGAGAGCCAACAAAATGGGAGAACATTTTTGCCAACTACTCCTCCAATAGAGGACTAATGTTTAGAATATACAGAGAACTCAAGAAACTCACTGCTAAGAAAACAAATAACTCAGTCAAAAAACAAAAATGGGCAAGTGAACTAAATAGATACTTCACAAAATAAGAAATTTATTTATTTATTTATTTATTTATTTATTTATTTATTTATTTGGTGGTACTGGGGTTCCTGCAAGCCCTTCTACCTCCGGGCTATACTCCCAAACCTATTTTATACTTTTTATTTGGAAACAGGATCTCTTAAAGCCAGTGCAGCTGGCTTTGAACCCGTGCGATCCTCCTGTCTCCGCCTCCCAAGCACAGGGATTACAAGCATGTGCCACTATGCCCGGTTACAAAAGAAGAAATTTAAATGACCAATAAATGTATGAAAAAAATGTTAAACATCATTAGCAATCAGAAAGATGTAAATCAAAAGTACCCTGAGATTTCACCTAACTCTAATTAAAATGGCAATCCTTCAAAACACAAAACACAACAAATGGTTGCAAGGGTGTGGAGAAGTAGGAACTCTAATACATTGTTGGTGGGAATGCAAATTAGTGTGACTACATTGTAAAAGGTTTGGAGAATCCTCAGAAAAATGGGAATGGACCTACCATATGATCCAGCAGTACCACTACTAGATAGCTACCCAAAAGAATGAAAACCAAACTACCATACTAATTCATGTATATCTATGTTCATAACCACATAATTCACAATTGCCAAACTATGGAACCAGCCAAGATGTCCATCAACAGATGAATGGATTACAAAACTATGAGATATGTACACAATGGAATTTTATTCAGCCATAAAGGACAAAATTATGTCATTTGCAGGGAAATAAATGGAAGTGGAGAACATTATGCTAAGTGAGATTAGTCAATCACAAAAAGTAAAAAATCAGATGTTTTCCCTAATACCCAAAAACTAGGGAGAAAATAGGTCATAGGAGGAACTCTAGACGAGGAAGGCAAAACCATAGATGAGCAAATAAGGCAACCTAACTGAGGGGATAGGAGGGGGGGAAGAGGAAATTTTTCTAATGTACATGATATACAGTCACAAACATATCAAAGTCAATCACTAAGCCAAACATGAGAAGGAAGGTGGGGGGAGGGAATGGGGTGGGAATTGGGTAAGGGCTAAATGAATGATGTGTGCATACATGCCTCTTCCATCTTGTACTCCATTAAGATGTATGGCTACAATGCACCAATAAAAGAAATAAACAACTACCACTGCTGAGGGCTGTAGTATTATGAGGGTTCAATAGATAAAGCATAGAACGTTCCAAGCACAAGGTTTGTGCTCAGTGTTAAAGCAGCTTTGATCCTGGTCATCATAATGTTGATATCATCCACAAATTTATTTTTCTGTAAAAACATTAGGTTTAATCTATTCCAAATTTAGTTGGTTTTTCCCACAAATTATTCATTAATAACTTTCAACTATCCTGTGTAGTTTTTTAAATTCCCCTTACTGATTGGCTCTCTGATTTGGTACAGAGTATTGATTCTCCAAATTGGCCTACCAAGCCTGCAGACACACACCAAGAAGAGTTTTCCACAACGATTCATCTTCTTTTCACACAAATTTTTCCTACGCACTTCATATCATACCATTCCTCCAACAGCTTCCAGACCAGCAAGATTACTCCAGGATAATGGTGGTATGGCTGGGCAGAAGCAATGAGCTGTCTCAATAGCTCTCAGACCTTACACTGAACAAGAGTAAAGTATGAGTGTATCAGTTAGCTCTTCCTGTATAACAACCTACTATTAGTGGCTTAGAAAAACAGCCACCCATTCAGATCACAGTTTTTCAGCTTGGCAATGTGGGCAAGGCTGGGCTCAGCTAAGCAGTCTTCTCAGCCCAACAAGACTCAAGCATAACATGAAAGTTGGCAGGTTTATGATGCTCTTAACTCAGCCAGCCAGGTACTACTTACTGTGATCTCTCATTCTCCAGCTAGCCAGCTGAGGCTTGCCTTCCTGGTGGTAGCAATAAACTATGCAAGGCTCAGTACTGGCACACAACCACTTTTAACTCATTCTCCTGGTCACAGCAAGTTACAAGGCCAGCACAAAGACAGGAAAAACTTTTTAGATAGAAGGATCCACAACACCCCACAGTAAGTAGACAAGGGTAGAGGTAGAATAGAAACGCTGTAGCTATTTTTGCAGAGTGTTGCATTTTCTCCCAGGCTGGGTTTCTGGTTTTTTTAATTCTGCACCAAATTCCAATGCAAGAAGATATTAAACACTGAAGATATTAAACACTGAACCAAAATAAGCAGGGAAGCAACCAGCCAGCAGGACTGCAAGTCACGGGCGCTAGTCTCTTACATTTGTCCAGCTTTCTTACATTTGTCCAGTTTTCCTCTTACATTTCTTACATTTGTCCAGTTTTCTTCTTCATGATGTCAGTGTTTTTCTGCAGCTCAGGAGTTTTCCAGATTTTCCAGTCCTACCCCAAAAATGAAGTTAAATAGAGCCTAAAAGCTTTGTCTCTATTTAATATTTACTTCTGTGTTATGCAGAGTTTTTCTCATTCTAGTTCTATCATCACGGGTGCTTTTCCCTGGACAGCCAAGAATGGTTCAGGTGCTACTGAACTGTTGTGCTCGTTCTGATAGCGGGGAGAGCAGCAACCAGTCCCCTGTTTTCATCACCTTATGTCCACTCTCATCCCAAGACAGACTGGCCTGCGGCGTTTCTCCTGAATGCATTAATTTCACTCCATCTTTGTCTGCTAGCCTTCCTTCCTATTCCATAGATTCCCTTCTCTGATTAATGATCAATTCCACGAGCCATGCTGCATCCTTGAAGTGAATAAATAGGCAGAACAACTTAAGCAATGAGCTGTCGGGCTAGTTTTCTCTGCTGCACGTGACGTGATGGGGACTCTAAATAAAAGCGATGCTCATCTGGTACGCAATAGCTGTAAATGATTAGGTCATGGAAAACAAACCAAAGTCATCTTCAAGATGACTATATTTTCATTGAACGTGTTTATTTAATGAGCATTTGTCAAGCACCTATTTGCTACCAGGAATTGTACACTGGAAATTATGAATAACAGCCTCAGACACCAGGAACCCAATTCCCAAGAATGGAAACAAACAAAAACATAATAAGAATTATTTTTCTGGGGAATGAAAGGTGTTATAATAGTGCGAAGCAAGGTGTAGGGGATACAGAGAAAGAGCAGTAGTGATCCAAGCCTGGAAGAAGGAAGCATTTTCAAAAAGAGAAAATATGTGAGGCATACGGCTATTACCACCCATTTCTTTCCTTTGGATGACTACGTTAATCCCTCCCACTCTTCATCATAGTCTTGCTTTCCCAACTTTAAAATCATGTTCTATCATCTTTCTTCCCCAGAGATTCCTTTGGAAAGCTTTGGGGACCACCTTAGCATCCTGCCAAGATAGAGACTTCGTAAGCGCACAGATTAAGGATTTTCTGGTTGCTCCCAGCCAATTGGGGGACCAAAGACAGGTAGGACTCCCTGCTCTCAATTCCCTCTTATGTGATGATTATTAATCCTTGCCAGAAAACCTATGACAACCCTGACGATAGTGTCTTACTTAACCTGAATCATCCATGAGTATATCAGAATAGTACAACAGAAATTTGGATGGGAAATCAGATGTCCATGTTTATCAATATTTTAGTTCTTAGCCAAGTTTGTAAAAATATTGTGATGTAAAATTTCAAAATGTTTACTTAATAAGAACATCTTTTATCTATTTTGATGTTGGCTTCATAATTTAAAGCATGCACCATGGCCATCAACATCACTGAATTTGCTGCATGTGGTGGCACACAGCTTTTATCCCAGCAGTTGGGAAGCTGAGGCAAGAGGACCTCAGGTTCAAAGCCAGCCTCAACAACTTAGCAAGACTCTCAGGAACTTAGCAAGAAACTGTTTCAAAATAATCAAATGAATGGGTAGGTAGCTCAAAGATGGAATAGTACTGGGTTCAATCCCCAGAAACACACACACACACACACACACACACACACACACACAGTGATTTTTAAGAAGATATTAACATTATAAACTATTAATCTTCTATCTAAAAAAATGTGAGTACAAGCTAGAGAGCTTTTGTGAAGTACTTTTGCTTATTCTCTAGAAAGCCTAGACTAGAAAGCACGTATAACTCTGGAGAAAGGAGGGGATCATATTAAAAATAAACGTAATCAAGGAAAAAAGAATTCTTCATGACAATAGAGACCAGTGATATAAAAATCTTGCAGTGTGTTCTTTCTTCTATATTGAGTGGGTGACACCACTAGACTATTAAACTTTTAAAACTTCCTCTGTGTTACCATTATTTCTCTTTCTTGTCAGATATTGTTATCATCTGTTGCTCATGGCACTACTTCTAACACCATTTTTCCCATCTTAGTTGTCCTTTCGGTTCTGCTTTAAGTCTAGGAAACACAGTAAATTTCAGATATAAATGTGCAATAAAGGTTCTCATTTGCCAGGCGTGGTGGCGCACGCTTGTAATCCCCACATTTGGGAGCCTGAGACAGGAGGATCGCACAGGTTCCAAGCCAGCCTCAGCTACTTAGTGAGGCTCTCAGCAACTTAGTGAGACCCTGTTTCCAAATAAAGTATAAAATAGGTCTGGGAGTATAGCCTGGAGGTAGGAAGCCTCTGGGATTCACCCCTAGAACCACCAAAAAAAAAAAAAAAAAAAGGTTCTCATTTGAGGTCTTAGAAGTTTGCAAACTTTAAAATACAAATTGAGAAATCCATCAGAGTTCTTCAGATGCCTTGTTTATTTAACTTCAAGTTCTTGACAGTGTTGCACACCATCAGCTCACTTAGGAAATGACTCCAAGTCACTACAGAGATGACGTGTGACTTTCTTGTGACTTTCTCAGTCTCGCTGAGACTAACTGGCTCTTGACCCCCAAGCATGACTCTTTCAGTGTCACTATGCTGGAGCTTCCATTCCAGCATCAAAGCTTGGGCCCACAACATACTACCTATAGAACCCAGGTTTCTCAACATCAAATTGGTGAGAAGCGACCTCATCTCAAAAGATGCACTTATGCATCGTGCTCAGTGAGCAGTTTTGGGTGAAGGGAGAATTTGACATTGAAATTGGGACCTTGAGAAACTCAACAGAAAGTCATGGGACATCTCTGTCAAGCTGAGGGCCCAGTCGGGACGGAAACCAGAAATTTCCACTGCTTTCTCAAAGGGGTCATTTGTTTTCCAGCTGCACCAGTAGATCGATGCAGTAGATGATTGAACTGAAGGGTCAGTTAATCCAGGGCTTGGGGGTGCTGCCAAACAGGACAATTTGAACATCAATCACAGAGAAGAAAAGTTGGGGAAAGAAACAAGAAGTTAGGAAGATGAGTTGGCAGAGAAAAACACTGAGCATTATGGGGACAAATAAGATAAAAGATCTAGTGAGGCTTCTATCTTGGGCTGTGACCAAGGACCATAGGGATGAGAGGCACATGACATACCAGGACTGTTCCAAACGTCTTCTGGCGATGTGGCTGTGGCCTGGTATCTAAGGACTAAGAACAGATGGCTGGGAGAGTGCTGTCATATATTGTTTGGTTGTACAGCCATACTAGGACTACCACAAGAACCTGTAGATTATGTGATTGTCACCAAGGTCCCAGCCTTGGCACTCTTGAAAATTTTAATCAAGTGAGACTTAACGGGATTCAGATACAAATTAGAACAAAAGTCTTGTGGTGAAATGAGCCTCGGACAATAGGTGGGAGGGGAGAGTGGGGGCCGGAAAGAGCAGAACCTTAGAGCAGGAGACAAGAGCTACCAGCACTCGAGAATTTCACCACTCAAGATGTGGAAACATTTCAGCAGCATAGTGATCCTTTAAAAATTGCTATTATACCGCCGGGCGTGGTGGCGCACGCTTGTAATCCCCGCGCTTGGGAGGCAGAGACAGGAGGATCGTGCAGGTTCGAAGCCAGCCGTGCACGCTGGCTTAGGAGACCCTGTTTCCAAATAAAAATGTAAAAATAGGTCTGGGAGTGTAGCCCGGAGATAGAAGGGCTTCCAGGAACCCTAGTACCACAAAAAAAATTGCCATTATAGTTAGTAGTTATCTAGAGCATATTTCTTTTTTTTTCCCCCCCCTGTGGGTCTGGGGATGGAACCAAGGGGCATTCGACCTCTGAGCTATACCTCCTGCCCTATTTTTTTTTTATTCTTTATTTTGAAACAGGGTCTCACTAAGTAGCAGAGGCCCTCACTAAGTAGCTGAGGCTATCTGGGAACTGCTATCCTCTGGTCTCAGCCTCCCGAATGCTGGGATTACAAGAGTGTGCCACCACGCCCAGCATTCTAGAGCATATTTCAAAATAGCCAGAAAGAAGCTGAGCATGATAGTGCATGCCTCTAATTCTAGTACTTGGGGGGCTGAAACAAGAAGATTGCAGGTTCAAGGCCATCCTGGGCAACTCAGAGGTAAAATTTCTTGTTGTTTCCCTTAGGTGTACACTTCATAGAGGCAGTCTGATGTGCTCTGTTTGTTCACCACTGGAGCCCAAAATACAATAAGCACTTAATAAGTATTTGTTGAATAAATGAAAGCTTAAACTCAAAATTCTGTACCTTTTCTGATTTCAGGGAATAACATCTGTTTTAGGATACTGTGCCGAGGACCACTTGGATATTGTTTTAAAAGTTCTTAAAACATTCCAAGATCAGGAAAAGTTTTTTGTGAATCGATGTATGGTAAGAATAATATTCTCTAAAATGTTTTGTCACTACAAGGGCAAACAATACTAGCTGGGTATGGTGGTACATACCTGTAACACCATTACTTGGGAGGCTAAGACAGGAGGATTGCAGGTTCAAGGCCAGCCTCAGGAAATTAGTGAAACCTGTTTCAAAATAAAAAATAAAACAGGGTCAGAAGTGGAATGCCCCTGGGTTCAATCCCCAGTGAATGAGCCAGGGGTGGTGGCACACACTTGTAACCCCAGTATTTGAAAGGCTGGGACAGGAGGATGGCAGGATTGCAGCCAGCTGAAGTAACTTAGTGAGGTCCTCTACAATTTAGGGAGATGTTGTTTCAAAATAAAATAAGACTTGGGGGTGTAACTCAGGGACAGAATACCCCTGGGTTCAATCCCCTGTACCATCCAAAAAAAAAAAACTAATTTCTTCAATGAATGAATATCTTTTTTTTCATATCATTCTTACTGCTATCCCCAGGCACTTATCAGAACTGTGAGCCCAGGCCCTGTAGGATGGTCATCTATGTAGCAGGTGAACTCTGTTTCCTCTGTCACTAACGCTGACCTGGAACTGAGCACCATGCACGCCATTTAGCTTCCTGCCGGCTGCTCTGGCCTCTCGCTGGGCTCCCACTGTACACACTCTGCTCCCCCTGAAGGAGGGAAGGGATGCGTAAAAAATTAACAAAACCTCTCAAAGCCACCTTCCCTAAGGTTCGGGAGTCCCTTAAGGACGGTCCTGGTTATTTGCATTTGTTCAAGCAAGAGGCTATCCATTTTAGACTCATTTTAATCCCCCTAGTTCATTTTCTCAGCCCTAACGGTAAAGTCCATAGGACTAGGAAAAATGTGAGAGTAAAAGAAACTCCTCTGGTCAATTTTATTCTTCTGTCTCCCTTTCCTGGTCTTCAGGGCATTTTTTCGGGGAAAAAGAGCCTGACTAAGATTGACGTAATCGCCATCTATGGCGCCTTGGCTCTCCACGCTCCCAAGCAGCAGCTCCTCACCAGACTCAACCAAGACTTCTTGGCCCAAGTTTTGTTCCTGTATGGCCAGTGCTCTCAGGTAACACCTGTCACAAGGCTGCCACAGTTTTCAGCCTGTGGAGTTCCCAACCCTTGCAGGAGTCCAGCTCTCGGGATTCTTCAGGCCCAGCTCATACAACCTCCGAATAAATAAAGATGGCACCTGGTGCATTTGAGATATGAAAATACATGGAAACAGAAAAATTTGTCATGAAATAGGGTCAGGTAATCTGCTGCTTCCTCAGGCCTCGGGCAGTGTGTGGCCTGCCACTCCTGTGCAGCCTTTCTGGAGCCGTGGTATCCATGGTGATCTCAGCCTCATTTGACCTTAACATAATTACTCCTGTACCACTTTAGAACAGCTGGCTTGTCACTTCCCTGTAACAGGCTCAGAAGGGTGAGCCAGTGCTGGCAGTTTAACCTTTTCTAAATGATGGTATTTATAAAAATACCCAGGAAAGTGAATCACAAACAGGTAAGTGCCACATAAGTATTTTTAAGTGAATAAAATATTCATCAAGCTACTCAGTCCACCTCCTGTTGTTCTATTTCCCTCCTCCACACTCATCCCAGCCACCATGACCCTCCATGGTGCCTCTCAAACACGCCAAGAGTGTTCCAGCCTCAGAGCCAGCCAACGGAATTGGAATTGAGCTGATAGTTTCCCCTCAGCACTTTGTTTTGGTTTTTTGTTTATTTGTTTGGCCGTACTGGGTATTGAAAGCAGAGGCATTCTACCTCCAAGCTATACTCCTAGTTCAATTTTTACTTTTTGTTATTAAAACAGGGTTCTCACTAGGTTGCTGAAGGTATCCTTGAACCTGTGATCCTCCTGACTCAGCCTTCCAAGTACTGGGATTACAAGTGTGCACCACCATGCCCAACCCAAGCACTTTCTTTGTATCTTTAATAAACTTGTTACATGTATTGTCAATTCAAACCATTTTGCTAACAAGCATCAGGTTGGCTCCCTAAGAATCACCAGTGGATGGAATTTAAAATACAGATTCCCAGAGTGGTTTTCCAGGGAGGATGATTAAGTCGATCCTGGAAGAAGTCTGGAAATGTGTGTGCTGGACAGGTTTAGGAGTGATTCTCATCTGCAGGCCAGTGTGGGAGCTCCTGTTGATTACCTGTACTCTGCTGCTCCCCTCAGACTAGCAGCACCTTGATGTTAGGTTCTGTGCCTGATGCGCCTTTACCTCCTCTTCTGGGTCTCCATCTCCACAAACTACATTTGACCCATGTGTGTTCTTAACATTTACTCCTAAGTGTATGCGATAAGAATAAGAATAGACATATGGGAGCTTGTAAAGTCCTAGATATCCACCTATGCTGGTAGAAGAGTGTGGAGCTCTGATCCTTACTCTTTGTGAGTGTGTGTGGTACTGGGGATGAAACCCAGGGGCATTCTATCTCCAACCTACACCCCCATACCTGTTTTTCATTCTTTATTTTTAAACAGGGTCTCACTGAGTTGCAATGTAGCTGAGGCTGTCTGTGAACCACCATCCTCCTATATCATCCTCCCAAATGCTGGGATTACAAGTGTGCGCCACCATGCCTGGCTTGATCCTCACTCTTCAGTGGCGTGAGAACTGTCCGTTAGAGACAGAGATGCCTAATAAGTTTAGCGATGGGGCACTGAATCAGTATTTTTTTTTTTTTACCTCCGAGCTACATGCCCTGCCCTATTTTTTTATTCTTTATTTTGAAACAGGGTCTCACTAAGTTGCGGAGGGCCTCACTATGTAGCTGAGGCTGGCTTCGAACCTGTGTGATCCTCCTGTCTCAGCCTCCCAAGCTCTGGGATCACAAGCATGTGCCACCATGCCCAGCCCTAATCAGTATTTTCAACATGCTCCTCAGGAGCTGATCAGAGAGGTCCCCAAATCCAATAAGCAATGATGAGAATTAAAGGCCTAGTAAAAGATATTTTATGCTACACTAATGTTTAGTTGAGAAAACTTGTGGCAGAAATGGAAGAGGAAAGGAGAGAAAGGTGATTAAAATAAAGATGAATATATACTTTCAGGTTATAATAAAGTCTGCTATCATACAGCATATACAAATAAAATACAGGAATTCTGGGAAAACAACATTTAAAACCTTTATCAGAGCTGGGTGTGGTGGCGCACGCTTGTAATCTCCATGCTTGGGAGGCGGAGACAGGAGGATCACACAGGTTTGTAGTCAGCCACGTGTGCTGGCTTAAGAGACCCTGTTTCCAAATAAAAAAATATAAAATAGGTCTGGGAGTGTAGCCCGGAGGTAGAAGGGCTTTCAGGAACCCCAGTACCACCAAAATAAATAAAAATAAATAAAACCTTTATCAGAGGCACATTAAAAATAAGATGGAAACCTAATTTTTAAAAAATAAAAATAATCTGGGCCTGGTGATGCACACTTGTAATCCCAGTACTTGAGAGGCTGAGACGGGAGGATTGCATGTCTGTGAGCAGCCTCAGCTACTTAGTGTAAGTCCTCCGCAACTTAGACACTGTTTCAAAAAAAAAAAAAATAGGGCTGAGAGTGTAGCTCAGAGGTAGAATATTCCTGGGTTCGATCCCCAGTACTAAATAAATAAATAAATAAATAAATAATAAGCAAAATTGTAGAATGTAAGAAAATATGACACTTTACCATGAAATCTCAGAAGTCAGTTGTAGTTGTTGAGCTGTGAGAGAGCGGAAGGACGCAGGGCCATCTGAAGTCCAGTGGAGAGCTGTTACTCCAGACGTGGGTGGGTGGTACCCAGCACGCCCTGAACCACAGCAGATGCCTGAGGGGTGTGCGTCTCTGTGCTCTGTGTATCTGGACAGAGCTCAGAACAACTGCGCCCTTTTCCTCTCACAGATGAAACTGCATGCTAGCAGATGTGAAGTGGGC
This sequence comes from Muscardinus avellanarius, assembly GCF_963383645.1. Taxonomy (NCBI): domain Eukaryota; kingdom Metazoa; phylum Chordata; class Mammalia; order Rodentia; family Gliridae; genus Muscardinus; species Muscardinus avellanarius. Next base: position 36,280,486 of record NC_137786.1, on the reverse strand, counting down.
ACACACTGGTGGTGTTCCCAGTTGTCACTGTCACTGCACTTTTGACACAAGCGCTAAAGCAGATCTGACTGTACTCTTAGTTCCAGAGTCAGCTGCCCTGTGCTTGATCTTAACTGTTCACTGTACTTCCTATACTCCAAAACACTTCCCCCATTTTTCTTACCAAATTCAGTGAGAGCCTCTTTACACAGATCATGAAGCCTGAACCCCAAAGGTCTGCAGCCTTTGTTCCACCTGCCGTGCCTTACCCGTGGCTTAGCTGCCACTACACGAAGCACTCCCTCGCTGCTGCCCTCAGGATGATGGGTGGCTACTGCTAGGCTGGGCCATCTCTGCTGCTCACTGAGTATCTGCTTCTGCTTTTAATTTTTCAGGTGCTGGGCCTGTCGGTGGTGAATAAGGTATGAGACAGATCAATATGCCAATCATAGATGTATGAAATATGCCAAGCATAAATGCCCTCTTGATTTAACTCCAGTGGAAAGGATCTCAATATATAAGTAATTAATCCAATTCTGAAGCCCAGACCCATAAGCCTAATCCAAGGGTCTAACAAGGTTCTATATTCTGGTTCCAGGTAATTTGTAAATTGATCTGTAATCTAGAGCAGTGTTTTTCAAACTGTGGGTTGTGACCCACCTTCATGGTTTAATACCATGAAGTCAAGTTAATGGGTCACAAACAGAAAAAAATAGTAGTAAAATTGCAGAGCATGATGGTGCACACTTGTAATCCTAGTACTTGGGAGGCTAAAACAGGATCTCAAATTCGCAGCCAGCATCAGCAACTTGTGAGGCCCTCTGCAATTTAGTGAGACCCTGTTTCAAAATAAAAATTTTTTAAATAGTGTTGGGAGTATAGCTCAGAGGTAGAATGCCCCTGGGTTCAATCTCCAGTGCCCCAAAAAATAACGTAATGAAATAAAGTAACAGAGAAAGTAGAAGAATACATTACCTATAGAAACTTTTTTAAACTTTCAGTTATATATTAGGTATATTTCTTAAGTAAATCCTGGGTGGAAATATAAACTCTTTCCTACTATGGCTCATGGTCAAAAATGTTTGAAAGCCACTGGACCAGAGAAACTTCAATCTATGGTGGGTAGTGGGGACAGAGACTGGCCTTTCTTTCCCAACTTCCCTGCAACTTAGATCCTAGGCTGGGTAGAAATGACAGAGGGAACAAAGATTCCTGCTGCCATCTGGGCACTTGGACCCTTATAGATGTGGCTGTGTAAGCCCTAGACCTTAGCTTGCACTCTCACCCATTTGACTCTAGGACATAGATCTGCAAATGAGCTTCACCAGAAGCATCACTGAAATTGGCATTGCTGTCCAAGAGGCTGAGGATCCGATGTTCCAGTTTACCTACAAGGAGACGCTGATTGGTTACATGCTGGTGAGCGTGCAGAGAAGGAAGAAGGAACGGCCTAAGCAGTCCAGTTAAAACTGGGTACAACTTGCCAGGCCCACCTAACAGATCCTTATGATCTTTCTAACTCAAGGTGCCCAAGATGCTGATGGGATTGGAGCTGCACCTAGGAATGCCCCCTGAGCCTTTCTAAAAGCATTTCCCTTCCTCATTTGTGTTCCAGGACTTTGTCAGGAATGAGCCCCTGGATTCCTTAGCTAGCCCTGTCCGGTGGAAAGCTTTCATTGCCATCAGATACTTAAGGTAGAGAATCTTTTGTTTATTCTCACTGAAAAAATATTACTGTTCCTCCTCTTCCTGACCAATTGATTCCATCTATCAGTGTAGACTCCAGCACACCTACCCCAAAATGAACATAATTCATCAATGGCCTTTTAAACAGGAGCTTTTTCTTCTTCCAAAGACTTATCAAATTGGCTGAGAAGGTGATCACTTAATGACTGACAGAGACAAAGAGCTACTCAGAGGAATCATATTTATTGTCATATGAGACCAAAATTTCTGTGCAAAAGGAAACTTCTGTCCCAAGATCTTAGCCTGGGGGCAAATTTTAGAACTTATGAAAGCCATAATTACATTCTGGCTAGCAGCAATAAACCTAGAGAATAAAATGATATTTTTAAAGTTTTTTAAATCATAGTAAAATAATGCAAGTTTACTATTAAAATTCAGAAACTATAGAACATTTCTAAAAATAATACAGATCACCCATAACCCTCACTTGTCAACATTTTGACATGCCTTCTTCCAATCTTTATTTCCAGTCATCCCTTTCTATTACATTAATTCAATTCCAACTACATTTGATTTTTCATTCTTTTTCTCTCTTTATCTTGTATATGGCCACATTGTGATCAATTTTTCACAACATTTTTTAAATTTATGTTTATGTGTAATCATAGTAAATATACAACTTAAAATATATTATTTCAGTCATCTTTAAATGTATAGTCCAGTAGTGTTAAGCACATTCACATTATTATACAACCAATCTCCAGAGAGGCAGGAAAGGGACAGGCACAGTCCCCAGAGCCCCAACCCAGCAACCCACCTTCTCTAGCCTTTACCCACCTGTCAGCCTGCCTCCAGTGCCAACACATGAGGTTTGGGGGATCTTTTAAATATAAATCATAACGGTTCTAGTAATTAGGGTTTTCTGCATAAAAAATCATGGCATGGACTTCCGGGAAGATGGCAACTGAGAAAATCAGGGCTTAAGAGCCCCGCTAACAACCAATCTCCATTACCACAAAATCAGCGCCTTTCATAGCCAGAAAACACCACCACCAGAGAAACAAAAAAATCACCAGGCTCCAGAGAGAAAGCAGACTGAGAACAGAGCTCAGAGCCACAGAGGAGATAAACCAGCCTCAGGCACGAGGACATGGCAGCAGCGCCATACTGCCGGCGGCAGCGGCGAGTTCACCGGATGGCTACAGCAAGCCGAGGTGAGCCGCTGCGGAACAGCCAGGCAGGATTTTTCAGCGCAGGGAGCATCTAAAGCTCCCAGTGGCTGAGCTAAGCACGCTGCAGGGACTCAGAGTGGAACTCAAAACCCAGAAGAAATAAGCCAGCCTCACAGCCAAGGGCATAGCAGCGGTGCCATATTGCCACCAGCGGCAGCAGCAGCGAATTCACCCAGTCAAGTACAGCTACATCTGTGAACTCAAGAACAGTGAGTCAAATTGCGGGCCACAGAGGAGAAATCCCAGTACTGTACTCCCTGGGACTTGACCCAGTGGGGGAGTGGCGGTGGCACAGATATCACACCATAGGAGAACGTGCAACCTGGCACCCCCCATAGTTTAAAGTAGCCTCTATCGACTCCCTGAGTCAAAAACTCTGTGATACAACCCAGTAAAGGAGTAGTGGGGTCTGAGATACTACAGACTCGAGATCCAGAACACCTTAAGTGAAGTCATAGTGACCCAAGGGAAGAACCCAGAGAAGGCACAAACTTCCGAAATCATGGGAAAGAGGAATAACACTGGAGCAATGAATGCCCACAACCCCACAACATCAGAACCCGATAAAACAGAAAATCAGAGATTTCTAGAAGATCAAATCAGGAAAATAGCTGTAGAAATAATAGAGGTGCTTCGAAAAGAACTCAGAGAGAGCCAAAAAGAGATAAAGGATGCAATTAATGAAGTAAAGGCCTCAATTCAAAGCACAAACAACCGATTAGACCACATGGAGAACAGAATCTCGCTCTTAGAAGATGATCATTACAAAAATGAACGCATAGTTTCTAATCTAGAAAAAAATATCCAACAGCAGGAATCTGATATTGAAGAAATATGGGCCCATTTTAAGAGAGCTAACCTAAGAATAATTGGAATAGAGGAGGGAAAAGAAAGTGAAACCAAAGGGATCAACAATCTCTTCAAGGAAGTAATAGCAGAAAATTTTCCAAACATAGAGCAAGAGGTCGATACACAGGTCCAGGAAACTTATAGAACTCCCTTTAGACAGGATCGGAGAAGAGGATCCCCACGCCACATAATTGTCAAAATGACCAATGTGGAAGCCAAGCAGAGAATCTTAAAGGCAACAAAAACAAAGGGCCAAATGACATTCAGAGGCAAACCAATTAGAATCACTCCAGACTTCCCAAACCAAGTTATGAGAGCCAGAAGGGCTTGGAGTAACATATTCCAAACTCTGAAAGAAAACAGCTTCCAGCCAAAAATTTCCTACCCAGCAAAACTTTCTATCAAATTAGATGGAGAATTAAGAAGCTTCCATGACAAACAGAAACTGAAGGAATTTATGTCTTCAAAACCAGCGCTAGAGAAAATACTCAAAGAGATTAACTACAAAGAAGAAATAGGTAACACACACCAGAACCAGAGAAACAAGATTTTCCATCCAACAGACAACTAAGATTGGTTATCTGTGGAGATTCATTATTTATGTTAGTCTTTTACCTATCTCTAAATTGTATTGTTTGCCTTTCTTGTTGTTAATTTTAGGATTTCTAGTTGGAATATTAATATACCTTCAGATATAGCATTTGGAAATATTGTATCCAATTCTATTAGTAACTTTTAACTCTGTTTACATTGTCTTTGGATATACAATATTTTTTTATTTTTTAGGGAGTTTGTATACTCTTTTGTTGCCTGTGCCATTGAAATCATATCCAAGTAATCACTGCCAGTTTCAATGTTGTGAGGTTTTATGACCCAGATTTTCTTCTAAAAGTTTATACTCTTAAGATTTATATTTAGGTCTTTTATCTATTTTGAGTTAATATTTGTATATGGGATTAGGTAAGGGTCCAATTTTATTCTTTTCCATGTAAGTATTATTTTTCAACAATATTTAGTTAAAATATTATATTTCCACCACCAAATGTTCGTGGAAACCTTGTCAAAAATAACTTGACAATATAGGGAAGAATTTAGCTCTAGGCTTGTATTTAACTCCAATGGGTATATATCTGCCTTTAGAACAGTACTACACTGTTTCAATTATTGTAGCTTTATATGGTTTGAAATCAGAAAATATATATCTTCTAGCTTTGTTCTTTTTCAAGATCGTTTTGAGTATCTAGAATCCATATTCCATATTAGGATAGATTTTTTTTTCTGAAAAATAAATATATAAATATATGATAGTTTCACCTACAAAAATAGAAAAAAATATTCTCTGGTAAGAAAGAAAGCAAAAAGAAATATTAAAATGTTATCTTTAAGTCATCAAAAGCTTGGTATCAGACAAATGAAACTGTTATGTGAGATTATCATTTTTAATTTTGGATAAATTGCTATAATACTAGATGTCAACCACTAAGCCAAGCATGGGAAGGAGGGATGGGGAGAGAACGGGGTGGGGATCGGGTGGGGGCTGACTGGGTGATGTGTGCATGTATGTCTACAAAAGTTTGTATCCCACTATGATGTATGAATACAGTGCACCAATAAAAAATAAAAATAAAAATAAATCATGGCATGTATGAACAGGGAAATTTTTTCTTCTTCCTTTTTAATCTGAATGCTGTGTGTGTGTGTGTGTGTGTGTGTGTGTGTGTGTGTGTTTTACTATAGACTGAATTCAGCATGTTCTCTGAGCTACACTCTGGCCCTACTTTATTTTTTATTTTGAAACAGGGTCTTATTAAATTGCTGAGGCTAGCCTCCAACCTGCCATCTTCCTTTCTCAGCTTCAAAGTACTAGGGTTATAGGAAGTGCTACAGCACCAAGCTTTTTTTTTTTTTCTTTCTAATTGGCTAATTGCTCTAGCTAGAACTTCCAGTACATTTTTAAATAGAAATCAAAGGTGACGTCTTTATCTTTTATGTGAGAGGGAAAATTTTAGACTTTCACCATTGAGTATGATGTTACCTGTGGGCCTTCAATATATAACATTTATTATGATGAAGTAATAAACATCATTTTAATAATTGCCTAGTTGTTTGTTATATAAATATGCTTCATCTTATCCAATTTCCTATTGTTATATTTAGTTATTGCTTAATTTGAAAAATAATAACTAATACTTTGAACACCTTTCTTAAAAAACGTATGCTCTGAACATTTAAGTATGACAGTTGACATTTTTCCAATAAATATTATTAAGTGGCATCCATGACACATCAGTCATTGAGTTAGTATCTAAAAGACCAATGAAAAATAAAATATGGCTCTTCCCTGAAGGAGCTTTTGCCTACTGGGGAAAATAGATGCAAAAATCACCCACATAATTTTTCCAAAATGTGATAAGAGGCAAGATAAAGGAAAGCACAGGTTGTCATATTAACAAAGATGAGGTATATTTGTAGAAATTTCAAACAAATAAATCTTGAGGATGAATCAAGAAATATTCTAGGCCCTGGAGCGGTATAAGCAAGTAGAAATATAATGCAAGTTATACATGCTTTTTAAAATTACAAAGTAAAAATTTTTTAGAAGCAACAAACTAATGATATATTTTTTCATCAGATCCAGTAGATTCAGTGTAATTTCAGATTGTATTCAATATAAAAATTCTGGAGTACTCTTGATTCTAAATATTCACCCTGGCCTCACATGGTACTTCAGCCTGCCCCAACTCAGGTATTCAACGGCCACCTGTGGCTAGCTGCTACTCTCACTTAGGCAAGGCAGCCGCAGAACTTTAAAACTGATCTCTCATGATAAAAAACAAAATAGTGACTGCCTGGAACCAACATGGAGGGAAAGATGAGCTGCAAAGGGCATGAAGAAATCATGGGAGTGATAAAATTCTATATTAATCATAGTGGTGTTGGCATGGGTATGTCAATGTATTAGAATTTGTCAAATTGAACACCTCACATAAATACAGCTCACTCTACAAATATTTTTCCTCAGTAGGATGATTTTTCAAAAACACAGTCAGCCAGACACTAAAGATGAAAAGAACCTAAGCAGAGCTTTCCCAGTTAGACTGAATCTCACAGCTCTCTGACACAACCTTTTTACACTATCTTGATAGTGTCATCATTTGCAATTTCTTTGCTAACTTGGTATCTGACGAGTGGCATCTTACTGTCTTTTTACATTTATTTAGTAAGAAACGGGGTGTTTTGTATGTTTATGGAACATTTGCATTTTTCCGAGTCATGCCAAGTTTGGTTCTTATCCTTGCCATGTCTATGGTAAATGTCTGAAAGAGGGAATGGCAGGAAGAAGATTCCAGTATCATCTGCTCACTTATTCACCAATGCGGTCTGACTCTGTGTCACCCACTCTCCCTGCTCCTGCCGCCAACTCCTCCCACAAACCGACACTTCAGAAAATATGACATGTCGGTCACCTATTTGGGGTTGATTGACAGGTCTTGGGAACTCTGCCCTGTGACTTCTGTGTGTAATCATTGCATCCATTTCTCCACGTGGTTCTCATTCCAGTAAACTGAAGCCACGGCTCTCACTAAATGACCATGTTAATATTCTTGAAGAGAACATCCGCAAGCTGCTGCCCCTTCCCCCTCTGGAAATACTGGTAAATGAGGGCGAGACGGACAAGGACAAGGAGCACATTAACGTACGTAGCAGTGAGGACTGAGCCAAAGGGTAAGCTGCAGGAGGACTTACCTTTCTCGCCCTAGCTTGAGTCCCACTTTCTCACATTTTATTTTAGTTTCTCCATGAACGATCCATGGACGCTCTGGGAAAGCTTCTGAAGACCATGATATGGGATGAGACCGAGGCAGAAAACTGTCAGGAAATGTTTAACGTGAGTAGGGCCACCGTTCATTCTGAGTCCTGTGTGTCACACCAAACTCCATCTCATCTTCATAGAAGATGTCCACCCTGACCCACTTGCCCAGCCTGTAGGGTCAGGCCTCTCAAACACTATTTATGGAGAGATGGGCACCTTGCTCCAGAAGAGGCAGAGGGAAAGAGGGTCAGTGAGGGAGAGAGTGAAATCAAACAAACACGAGGAATACTAAGGAAGGACATTTATTCTTTGCCCAACAGCTTCTCCGAATGTGGCTTGTTTCACAGAAAGAGTGGGAAAGAGAAAGAGCCTTCCAGATCACCTCAAGAGTGCTGACCAATGATGTTGAGGTGAGTGGTCCCCTACAAACTAATGAATTGCACCGTGGCCTCTTGAACTCAAAACTCTGGGACTTGGGTCCCAGAGCAAGACTTTCCAGAGGACCACCTGAGTGGGGTTTGCACCTCCACAGCAAGGGGGCCAGCATGCTGGAAGCAGGCCATTTTTCCCTGAGCTATCAGGCCTGTTCACTCAGTTTTCCACTGCCCTTAAGGGGTTAGTAGTCTATCTTTCTAGAAGACCTGCAGAGAAAGTAAGGGCCTTAAAATCCAATGTAGGGAATATCCTAGGATATTGCTGAGCCTTGAATGGTTGTAGTATCCTTTATCCTGCAGGCACCAGAGAGCTTCAGAATCGGTGCGCTCCTCGGGCTTCTGGCTCCTCATTCCTGTGACACCCTGCCCACCATCCGGCAGGCAGCCGCCAGCGCCACCATTGGCCTGTTCTATATCAAAGGTGAGGGAGCGGCGGTAGATGTCGTTGTGTCCTTATGCATCCGTGTCTCTCTTCTTTCTCTCCTTTTGTGACTCTCCTCCCTCTCCCTGCTTCATCTACAGATTGCCATTTCTCAGTCCTCATACTTATAGCACAGAATGTCTCTGTCTCTCTCTCTCTCTCTCTCTCTCTCTCTCTCTCCCTCTCTCTCTCTCTCTCTCTTGCATTTGAAGCAAGTCATATTTTTCCTCAGTGGCCCTATTTTCCTGAGGTTACCTTGTTTGTATATTTTGTTTTGTTGGTTTGCTTGTTTGTGGTACAGAGGATGGAAACCAGAGACATTCTACCTCTGAGCTTTACCCCCAGACCTTTTTTATTTGGAAAAGGAGTCTCCCTAAATTGCTGTCATCCTCCTGTCTCAGCCTCCCAAGTACTAGGATTAGAAGTATGTGCCCCCACACCCAACTGTTATTGTTTGTTTATTTGTTTTAAGAATAATATGAAGCATTTTTGTGGTACTGGGGAGGAAACCCAGGGGTTTTCTACCTCTAGGCTACACTCCCAGAACTATTTTTATATTTTATTAGAAACAGGTTATCACTAAATTGCTGAGAGCCTCACTCAGTAGCTGAGGCTGTCTTTGCACCTGTGTGATCCTCCTGTCTCAGCCTCCCAAGTACTAAGATTACAAGCATGCGCCACCATGCATGGCTAATAGGAAGCATTTTAAAGACTTATTCAAGTAGATAAAATGTTTTGAAAGCATCTGATTTAAATGACATATTAGCAATGCTTCCCCTGTCACATGATGCTCCTCAGGAGAAAACTGCAATACTGTTATGATGCTAAACAATCTTCCAGTTCTCCAAGAGAGAAAATTTTATGGAGGTTTTACCAGCTGACAGATCAGTGCCTCCTTCTTCCTGTTCTCTGAGTGTATGTGAATAACTGTCAATATAAAAAATAATGATTTTATAACTTTCATCTCAGGCCTTTTATGCATGTTAAATCAGCAGATGTTTTACCAATGCCAAACCTACACTGGGCACATACAATCCTGTGGAGACCAGGTGCAGCCAGGAACACTCCGTCCAGGCTTAATGCCATCTTATCCTTATGCTGGCTGGTCATTCTTGGATTTGAAACAAGTTATATCTTTTCAAAATATTGCGTATCTTTCCATTCCATGTGCCAAGCACTATTCTGATTCTGGGGCCAAAGATATTATAGTTCTATTTCATATATACATTTATTGGTGCATTGCAACTATACATCTTAATGAGGTTCAGAGTAATAGAAACAGACACGCACACAGCACTTGGTGGGTTTCCCTCTGCACATTTCCCCATTCTGCTCCCTCCCCATACATTTTATTGATTAGTGTTGATAACTTTATATATGTACATAGCATTCTTTGAACTGTTACCTTCATCAAATCCTTTATCTCCCCCACCTCACTCCCTTAATTCCCTCCTGCTATTTTACAGTTGTAAGAGTCACGTAAGAAACGTGTATAAGGGCTGGGGGTGTAGCTCAATGGTAAAATGCTTCCCAGGATGCACAGGTCCCTGGATTTGATCCCTACCACCCAAAACCAAAGTGTGTTAAAGTCAAAAGGTGGGTTTTAGCTGAGAATGGTAACGTTGGCAGTCATCCCAAAAGAAAAAGTCTACTCATCAGAGTTGGAATAGATATGAAAGTCCCATAGAATACGGAAAGATAATTCATCAAGCATGTATCCTTTTACCATGACAGAAAAAAAGAGTTAAGGAACTAGCAACTAAGAACTCTTTCAGTAAAAGAACAAACATGCCAGGAAAAGAAATCACAGGAAAAAAATAAAGAAATTTGAATTCTATTATTGTCATACTTATCCTTCCTATAGGCTGTCTTATATTCCTGAAACTCATAAAACTCAGGTCCTCCAAAAGTCTCTATTAACAAGAAATCTCACACTTCATAATTAACATTAACTCTTTTTCTTTATTTGATCAAATAAGTATGGTAGAGGGGCATGTATTGTTAAACACCTGCTGGTTACAAGTAGCTGGTGTTGGGTCTTGGAACTCTGATGTATGTTCCCCCTTGTTGACCACAGGCATTCACCTGGAAGAGGAGCGACTGCAGGGTTTGCAGGAAGGGCTGGAATGCGATGATGTGCAGGTTCAAATCAAGACCTCCTCTAAAATAGCTAAGGTAACAAATAAGGAAGGCTGTCCAATTAATACAGAGATGATTCTGGGCTAATTTCCAGGTGAGAAAGCTATGGAATCCAGACTGCAGAGGAAGGCAACGTGTAGACATTCGAGCTAAATGAAAGACTTGTTGTCCTGTCATTGAATAACTTTGGGCACATGTGCCTAACCAAACACTGCTACTGATCATATCATACATACATGAGAAACTTTGTAAACCAAGTGGCCTTCCCCAGGGTGGAAGTGGAGTGGAAGGGACAAGGGCTTTGGAGTCCATCAGATGCGCTCTGTGAGCACTGCCTCAAGTCCGGTTCCTCTTCTTCCTCCTCCTCCTCATTCTCATCCTCCTCTCAACAACAAAAAAGACCAGACTTACTTCTCGGTTATTGTGAGAACTGAAAGCATTCATTCATTCACTCAGTCATGCCTTAGTCACCTCCGACCTCCTGAGTACCTAGACTCTGTTCTAGGCTCTGAGGGTAGAAAAAAGGCAAACTCCTCACGGTCACTGAGGTTACATCCTCGTAAAGGGGGTCCAAAAATAATACCAGATAATGATAACTGAGAAACATAAAGTCAAGGAAGAGAATAGGGAATAGGGAAGAGATGATCCTCTAGAGAAGACCAGTCAGAAAGAAAGAAGCACAGACACATCTGGAAAAAGGGTATTTCAGCCCAGGCAAGCAGCAAGGACAAAGGCCTGAGGTGACGAGGAGGTGAGCAATGAAATCCACGGCATGGCCTAGGGCCCATTCAGGGGCTATCCAGGCCTTATTAAGGGCACTGGTTTTTACCCCCTATTGAAATCAAAGGCCAGTGGAGGGTTATGAGCAGAGGGATCAGGGCTGCTATGTACAGTTATGCCAGGGGTGAAATGTAAAAGCTGTTCACATGCAAGATAGCATCCAGGATGTATGTGTATATGGAAATTTATTTTCCACCGATGACAATAACAAAACCAATAAAATCAGCCCATTATGATAACACATTTACAGAGGGAAGTGAAATAAGCAAGCACAGGTGGTGTTTTCCCGACTCGCAGAGGCCTCTATGGCCTGGTGGTGGTTCTGAGAGGAGGTCAGGGTTTTGTTTTTGAAGGGTCACATTGTCTGCTGTGGGGGGTGAGGATGTAGGCTGGTAAGGGCAAGATGAGTTATGTCACTTTGGAGAAAATTATGAGATCCCAGGGGCTGAAGGGAGAGAAGCTAGCTAGAGAAGAAAGCATTGAGCAGTAGTCAAGGCCTCTCCTCTTGGACCCATGAAAACTCAGAGAATGGCTGGCATGAGCCACTCTTCATAGAAAGGAGCTCATTTCTTCTCAATAGGTCTTCATCTGCAGACCACTTAAGGCAGGGGCATGTCAACTTGTGAATAAATACATTCTCCATGATCGTTACCATCTTGCTAAGTTATAGCTTCTCATACTAGCAGTGTGTGGCAGCACACCTCTAGAATTCCAGTACTTGGGAGGCTGACACAGGAAGATCACAGGTTCAAGATCAGCCCCAGCAACTTAAGGAAACCCTGTTTCAAAATAGAAAGTAAGAAGGGATGAGTGTGTAATTTGAGGGTAAAAATACCCCTGGATTCAATACCCAGTACCAAGAAAAAAGCCCCACAGAAGCCCCACATACTGCTCCTGGAACTCATTCACATCACCAGCTTGGGCCTACCTGCCCACCCTCTTTTCATTAACACACATACTCAGATATACACACTAATGTTCACATGTTGCTGTCCACCAAACATTCTGTACCTCGAGACCAAAATTGCAAAGTTTTTATTTTCTTGAACTTTTATTGACTGTTCATAATGTTGAAGCATGGAAGAGGAAAAATATAAAACAGAGCCATAATAATCTTCCTTCCATATGAATACTGTCAGCCACCTGATTATTCCGTATTGCACTCAGTGCATGTGATAGATTTTCCTGAATTCTCAAGGCTTAGCTATTTTGGGACAAACTTGAGACATATTTCTGTGATATATGAAATGTATGTGAAAGTACTTTATAATATAAAATTGCTACATAAATAATATGCCGTATCTCCCCCTTATGCAGCGGCTATAACTTTAGGTTTGGAGAGGAAATTGTCTCAGTAGCCTTGAGATTCAAATAAATATGAAATTGTAGGAAGGCAGTCCCAGGGAAAGTTTACTTAGAGTTAAAAGTTCATGCCTATATCTTATTTTAGTGTTCTTTCTAGTTTCAGTGGTCTTGGTCATATACTCACTGTTTGGAAAGCCCAAACAAATAATAGCAGCATGTTGTAAGCATTCAGAGGTAGAGTGAGGTTTTCTATGACCTGAGTCTTTCTGGATGCATTCTCAGCTCATCTGTAAGTTCATTCCAAGTGAAGACATTCAGATGTTCTTGGAGGAAACACTAGATGGTCTGGAAAGCCTGGGCCCCGCGTGCACAAAGGCCTGTGGCATATGGATGATCGCCGCCCTGAAAGAGCATGGAGCTGCTATGGAAGACCAGGTGAGCCAACCACCAGAGCACAATAGGGCAGGGCCCTGGGTCCAAGCCAGTCATCACTCCGCAGTCTGCCCTCTGATGGGCAATGGGCATAGCCTGAGAGATCTAAGCACAGATCCAAGATGGGCACTGCCAGGCTCCTGCCAGCCTTGGCTCAGCTGCCTCTCAAGTCTTTGATCATAAAAACTTTCAAAACTATCCCACCCTGGCCAGAGGAAGAAACTCCAAACCAAGGTCATCTGGATAATAGGAAACTGAGTTCCTAGAACTATGAAGACAAGGATGGCCAGGTAGACACTTGAGATGGTCACCAAGGGCCAGGAGGGCTCCTCACACCACTGCTACTCTTCACACTTTTCTTATACATGCTATAGGGTATATTGTCTAGGAAGGAAGCTGACAGTGGGCTGGGGAGAAGTCCCAACTGGAAAGTTAAGCAGAATAAACTGAATTTAAGTTCAAAAAGTTTGGTTAAAAGCTCAAGAAAGAAACCTCTCTACAACCTCCCAAAGTCAGAGACAATACAAGCTATCTAAAGAATAACCAGTAATAAATAAACTTTAACTAGATAAAGATATCTCAAGGGGAGAAAAAAAAATGTTCTTGTTCCTGTATCCCTGTATCCCAGAGTCAGCCACTCTCAATTTAAAAATTCTCCAAAGCACAGTTTAAGTGTAAAGGTGTTAGAAATTATCCCTGCACTAATTACATTTCAAAAAGTATTTTTTAAAACATTTATTGAGCCAAGCGTGGTGGCACACGCTTGTAATCCCCGCGCTTGGGAGGCAGAGACAGGAGGTTCCTGCTGGTTTGAAGCCAGCCTCTCTGGCTTAAGAGACCCTGTTTCCAAATTAAAATATATAAAAAGTAGGTTTGGGAGTGTAGCCCAGAGGTAGAAGGGTTCCCAGGAACCCCAGTACCGCCACACACACACAAAAAAAAACATTGAGTACATACTATGTGGTACTCACTAAGAAAGACATAGGAGAATCAAATTTGATAAATATGAAGTTGTGTGTGGTGGTGCACACCTGTGATCCCAGTACTTGGGAGATTGAGACAGAAGGATCACAGGTTTGAGACTAGCCTCACCAACTTAACAAGACTGTTAGCAACTAACCAGACCCCTTTTCAAAACAAAAACTAATAATAATAATTGTGGGTACAGCTTGGAGGTAGATAGCCCCTAGGTTCAATAACCAGTACCACGAAAAATTTAAAAGTTGTTAAATATGGAATGCCTTTGTATTTGTGTATATAGTATAAAGAGGAGCAGTTCAAATAATAGATAAATGCTTCCGATGTGGAGTTGGATCCTCTCCAAATATCACACACTGGGACTCTGTTCATCTTATCTAAGAATATTTATGATTAAGAAGTAACAATTGAGAGAAAAATGTTACGTCTAAAATAAACCTAATGTAAATGTCTGCATAAAAAAAGAAAGGGAAATTTCTACTAGAAGCAAAGTTACTTTAGCATAGATGCATGACCTTGCCCATGTCAAAACCCCAAATGTATCGTCTCATCGCCTATGGCCCACAGATGAACACAAAACTTCAGAAAAAATAGCCTTCAACACCCTGTGGGATCTGGCTTCATCTTTTCTATCCAGTTACAGGCCTTCCATCTCCACCATTTTCTCTGTGCTCCAGACTACAAAATTTTTCTATTCGAGAAATATTCCTGACATTTTCTTATACCCATGCCTTTTTTATAGCCTTCATTTTTTTTTAGAGAAGTTCTGGGTTCACAAGAAAAAAATGCCTGAGCAGAGAGTTCCTGTGTATCCCCTTCCCCCACACAGACCCAGTTTCCCAAAAGAACTCTCAACACTCCCTCCAGAGTGGTACGTGTTTCACAACCTATGAGCCTGCACTGACTTGTCTTCATCACCCCAAATCCATAGTTCACACAGACTTGAAGGCTTAAGGATCTACATTCTACGTCTCAAGTCTTCCAAGGGTTTTGACAAGTGGATCATGACATGGACCCACCATTATATTATCATATGGAACAATGTCACTGCCCTTAAAGTCCTCTGTGCTCTGTCACTTCTTCTGCTCTTCTGTTTTATGTCTTTACCTGTGTTCTTTCTGAAAAGGATGTCTTCCTCTACCGTCTCTCTCTACCTGATCCCTTGAAATTGCCACATATCCTTTAAAACTCAGGCCAAAGGCTCCTCAAAAAACGACTTAGTTGATTCTGAGTGGACTTATCATTTCTATGCACCTCTTGTACACCATTTACCATATGCCACCTGGAGCGCATCCCTTTGCGTAGATGAGTGGTATTCCTCATTCACTCTCTCACCCCTTTCGCAGCAGGGCTCTGTCTTCATCATTGGGATCTCCCTGCAGTGCCTAACACAGTTGCTGGCACAATGCGCCCTTTCACTGAGTTTTACTAAATTCAACTAAGAATAAATGCCTGAGTCGCCAATAATCTTCTTACACAAAAATAAGCCACATGTATAATCCATTATTGTTTTTAACATGATTTAAAATTCACCAACCACCCATTCACAGTGTGCTAATGGTACCTTCTCTGGGAGAGAAAACGGCAACTTCATGTTTTAATTGACTTCCTTTTAGCTGTTGGAGATCCTGAGCACAATTTACCATCACATGCCAGTTCTCAGACAAAAGGAGGAAAGTTTCCAGTTTATCCTAGAAGCCATCTCCCAGATAGCCAGCTTTCACATGGATGCAGTTGTTATCAACCTTTTACAGAAGCCTCTGCCATTTGACAGGTAGATTCTAATTGAATCCCCCTAGTCCCCCTCCTGAAAGGTCACCCTGTTGGACATTGGGCAAAGATTTATTTGAGAGAAAGGTAACAAAGGTTGAAAATATCTCACCTGAAAAACAATTTAAAAATTGGTATATGAATCAAAATAATGTTTTTCTAAGTGTCTTGAATGATTGATTTAGATATATATCATAGGAAAAAGGGAGTATTAGAAAGTGAATATTACTGTCCTTATGGTTTCCTAAATTAATGTTTCTCTAAGTTTTTTTTTTTGGGGGGGTGGTACTGGGGATGGAACCCTTCTACCTCCGGGCTACACTCCCAAACCTATTTTATATTTTATTTGGAAATAGGGTCTCTTAAGCCAGCAAGGCTGGCTTTGAACCTGCACCATCCTCCTGTCTCTGCCTCCCCAAGCACAGGGATTACAAGTGTGTGCCACTACGCCCGGCTAAGTTTTTTGTTGAATGATAATGAAATTTAAATTTATGTCATAGGAATATATATATATATATATATATATAATATTTTCCCCATCTTGCTGGACATTAACAAAACTCAGTAATCCAAGCCCAGACATCTTTATTTTACCCTGGCATGGCAGGATGTCCATCTGCCCTTAAAAGTATGATTAGTCATAATGTGGTTCAGAATAAGTCAGATGGAAAATCTCACAGTCTGAGGAGTTGAGCCTCATTTACCAACTTCCTGCCTTGCCACCCTAGGGATACAAAGACATTGTGGAAGGCACTGGCTGAAAACCCAGTCTCCAGAGGTAAAGTCATACGGTCCTTAATAGACAAACTAGAGACCAAGTTAGAAGACGACGTAGCTGGGATGGATGCAATTTCAGTGAGTCTGCACTGGGACCCTACTCCATGATCTGTTCCCACCCAGAACTTGTTTTGGTAGCATTAATCATACTTCTCCTCTCATACCTTAACTTTAAATCTACAATAATTTATATTAGACAAATATGGCAGTAATTTTGTCTGTGGCCAGTCATTTGGAGAAGGATATTTCTCATTGGCCCCAAAGAAAACCTATGTATCCATTTTCCCAAATGAGTCTTAGACATATACAAAACACCTGGTTGTTGTTGTTGTTGAAAACTCCCAATGTGGAAAAGCATTTCATTTTCCATGACTGGTGCTGCCTAACAGACATGATGCCAACATCATCCCAAGAGACAAACACAGTGTGTGTTGAGTTCACAAATAACCACTTACCATGAGCACTGGCAACCTGAAAAGAAATCACGGGAGAGGAAATTAATTTAGAAGATCAGCCCTGGGAAAAGATAGGTTGACCGAAAAGAAGACTTTGTGACTGAGAGCTTCTTTGTCCTCTCAGGTGGCCAGTGCTATGTATGAAGTATTCTCCATGGGAACCCTTATCACTGACTTGTACCCAGAGCTGTTCACACTCCTCCTGAAGCTGGTCAGCTGCACGCTGGGGCAGAAGATGCCCTATTCTACCTTGAGTCACAGGCGACGCATGATGCAGCAGGGGGAACGGCAGCAGATCCCAGACCCCTGCAAGTAAGTGGCCTAGAGGGAGACTGCCCTGCTGCCAGGCTCCCTAAGACAGACTGGGAAGCCAGGGGCTGCAACTCTAGCATGGTATCTGATATTTGTGAAGAAATAAGCCTTACCATCCTTAAGCTGTGATTCAAAGTCCTGAGCCAGCACTCATTATAGCTGCGCAGATAGTACATCAGGAATCAGGACCTATGATTTCTTCCCCAAAGGGCTCACTCGGTTTCCTTTGGTTTCCTGTGTTGAGATCATCCTAAGAAAGCTGGAATTCTATGATATTCAAGGCTACTAGGGAAAAAAAAAAAGAAATATCATATTTCATCAAATTGAAGGCTTCAGCAATTGAAGAAGCAATATTATTTTGTATAGTATTGAAAAAATCAGAAAAAGAATCTCAATTAAGCCAGAAGTCAATGCTTTTGTATTTTAAATTTTTTTTATACTGACCAAGGGAACTCTGAGGATTATTATCTATAAACCTTTATGCTTTATCAAGTCACTCTCCTTCCCTTTACATTTTATATAACTTTTTATTCAAATAGCAAGTCATAGCACAACCTTTTAAAAGACATTTTAAACTTCCAATAACACATGTGAGTTTACTAAAATTAAAATAGTATGTATCTGGACTCGGGAATACACATGTGAATGTGCAGACAATAGCAACCATATCACTGCTACTCTCCAGCCAGCAATTGTAGCACACCTTCCACTGCGAGAGATCCATTCTGAGTTCAAAGATGCCATTTTTGAATCAGTGAAATATATTTTTTACCGTACTTTTTTTATTTTGTTTTGTTTTGCTTTGTTTTTTTTTCCACAGAGAGTTAGCTAGATGTTATGTCACTATCTACTGGTTAACATCATCTGGATATCTCCTTTAGCTTCAAGAATAAAGCGTGAGAGTAGGGATGCCTGTTTGTTTTTTCTGACAACATCCATTAATCCAGAGTTAGGAAAGCATCTTGGGTAGTATGAGAACAAACCTGAGAATGCACACTTCCCTGTATGGGGTCAACTTACTTTTGTGATGCCCACTGTCTCCTTTAGGATCTCAACTGCAACTCTGAAATGTTTGCAAGCCCAAGCCATGAAAGAAGGCCTTGCAAAAGAATCTGATGAGGGAGATAATCTATGGACCCTACTTAGCAGCCCTGCTACCCATCACATAGGAGTGTGTGCACTGGCCAGGTAAAGTGCAGATAATCTAGAACTGGATACGATCGAGAAAGCTAAGTGAAAAGAACCAAAACTGCACCACAGCAGGACCTCTAGTCAAAGGGAGAATATCAGGGGGGAAATACACCAGGAAAAGGGGGTAGAAAGAGACAGTAGGCTCAAATGGCGATTAAAATTGGATACTTGGGTAAGTTATTTCAAAATTTAAGCCTTGGTGCTCTTTTCATCAAGCATCCCTTTTTAGACAATTCTCCAGAGGAAAAAATAAACTAAAATTTTCCTCCATTGTTCAGAAAAAGACATTTCTGGTAATACTTGAGTTTTTTTTAGGAGCATGGCCGTCTGGCAGCGTGGGGTCATACTGGACATCATGGAACACCTACTCTCCTCTCTGACCTCCTCCTCGGAGAACTACCGGATAACTGGCACGGCTTTCTTCTCTGAGGCAAGGACAGCAGCCATCAGTGCATGCTCAATGGGATCCTTGGGGGCACTTCTCTTGGGGTCTGGGGCTCAGTGAGAGCTGAAACCACAAATGAGGAACTTGGAGGGGACCTTTAGTATCAGAGGACACAACTCCTTCCAGAAACACCTAAGCAGGGAGGAAAAATAAATAAATAAATAAATAAATAAATAAATAAATAAATAAATAAATAAAAACCTCCCTCAACCACACCTGCCCTCCATCTGCAGAAACAAACCTTCCAGAGGAGAAAAAGGGAAGGAAATAAATCTGGGAGGGGCAAAACAAAACATAATCAATAATCAAGAGTATTACTAACCCTTCCAAATCTGGCATAGAGACTGTCCAGGCCAACCCTAAAAACATCATCAGTAATTTCTGATTTCCCTGCCCCTTTTCTCCAGTGAAGCTAGAAACACCCTCTTATTATGATATTCTGGTTCTCATTACCACCTGACCTGGGCCTACAGCTCCTTCATCAGATCTAGGGCTGAGCCTCTATAGGGCTGGCTCGTTCACCTGGAGACTTCCTCCTCGCTCCAAGCAGGGAGGCCCTTCCTTAAATTGCAGCAACCATGCTTTGGCACTCTCTGAAGGGAAGACACACCCATAACTAAAGGAAAGGAGTCTTGATTTCAGCTCATGAGGGAGCCAAGCCTTTGGAAGCTAGGGAATCTACGAGAGGTACTGAACTTCATGGACCAGAGCGCCTGGGACTCCAATGCTATTCTGAGGCAAATGGCCATCCGCGGCCTGGGAAACACTGCATCTGGGGCCCCTCACAAGGTAAGAGGTGCTCTCGGGAAAAAGGCTGCATGTAAGTGGTTTTAAATTTATTATTTACTAACCCACACCTGATAATTGCACAGAAATCCAGTGAAAATCTCAATTCCTTAATAAAGTGATAGCTCTTGGGTCAAAATATACGTGACCCTAATGGAATCTCAGTCTCCTCTCTGGGGACCCTAACCCTCTTCCAGATATGCACAGAGCAGTTTTTGAGATTAAAAGACCTTACTTCAAAATAGGTGAAGAAGCATAAGCAGATCATGTTGGAATCTGTCATCAGAGGCCTGTATCACCTGGCTCGCACTGAAGTCGTCTGTGAAAGCCTGAAGGCTCTCAAGAAGATCCTGGAGCTGCTCACAGACAAAGATGTGAGCTTCTACTTCAAGGAAATAGTGCTGCAAACCAGAACCTTCTTTGAGGATGTAAGTGAGCCTGTTCAGGAATCTTCCTTCCCCAGAAGTGAGTGAACAGAAAAAGGTCCAGATGGTTCTCATACAAGGCAATCTCAGTGTGTGACCAGGATTCCTTGGCCGGCCCAGAGGTCACCTGCAAACAATTCCCATACAGCCCGTTGACTGTAGCTGTCTGCCTGAGGCTGATCCCCAGCCTGAGACTCATGGTTGATCCAAGTCAGGTGGGCTAGAAGTGTTGGGGGTAAAGGGAAGAAAGCCCTGTGAAAGACAGATAAAGAGAGCCGTGTGTAGATAGATTTCCTAGAAGGATTGAGTACCGCTTGCTCATGTGAGTACCACATGCATTAGTACTCCTCTCTTAGCCCTCCTCTCCTCCCTATCTCATTCCCACTGCCAGGATTGTTTTCTGGATTCACTTCCTGAGTACTTGAACTTAACCCTCAATTCAAGGTGTGCTTTGGGAAAGAAATGCTAAATGCAGAATGAGGGCCTGAACAAAGATGGTATTACTCCATCACTATTGTTTCCATTTCTCAAATCCTAAAACTATGCTACACGTGGTGGCACGCACTTGTAATCCCCATGCCTGTAGTCCCCGCGCTTGGGAGGCAGAGACAGGAGGATCGCACAGGTTCGAAGCCAGCCTCGCTGGCTTAAGAGGCCCTGTTTCCAAATAAAAATATAAAAATAGGTCTTGGGGTATAGCCTGGAGGTAGAAGGGCTTCCAGAACCCCAGTATCACCAAAAAAAAAAAAAAAATCCTAAGACTGACTTCATCCAGCCATCAATCAATGACAGCCCATGGACCAAATCCAGGCCACAGCCTGAATTCATCAATAAAGTTTTATTGAAACAAAACCACACTCATTAACTACATATTGTCTATGGCTGTTTTCACACTCCCTTGGAAGAGTTAATTTGCTGTTACAGAAACCATATGGACCATAAAGTCTAAATAATTTACCATTTGGCTTTTTACAGAAAAAGTTTGCCAATTCTTTATCTAGTTCACAATCCTAATTTCAAAAAGATCGGTCAGTAGTCCTAGGCACAGAGGGCCATTTTCCTTATAACTTCCAGGAAACTTTATTTTATTATCTATTTTTATCTATTTACAACCATCAATGTAAAAATCTATTTTATAACAAACCACATCTATTATTTTGTGACCTACACCTGTGCCCTCATGTTCTGCTGTCAAGGGAGATTGAAAACTGCTGATTGCCTCCTCTTGTACATCTTTGTTAACATTAAGGTTTTATTAAATTACTTATTTACCTTCTACTCTCCAGACTGAAATCTTCATTTCCATCACTATTCATCACGAACCTAATTTTTCTGTGCATTAAATATTTTATAAGTCACTGACTAAGTTAGATCTCCAAATGAGACCTGAGAAGTATCAAATAGAATTTGAAGAAAAATTACCTCTCAAATTCAACCTTTTCCTATTTAGCTACTCCATATTTTTTATCTTTCTTTCTTCCTGACACTTTGGCAGTTTATTAGGTGTAGGATCTATATATTTTAATCTGCAATCTATTCCCACACTCAATAATTCTCATTTCAGATTTTTACAATTTTCCTTGTTAGTATGCTAAACCTAACCTTTGAAAACAGCTTGCCATTTTCTCTAATTTTTCAGTATTTACTCTAGGTGTCTGTCAGCATTCTTGCAGCTATAATCTAAAAGTCTGACCACATAACTTAGCAGGAAAGAAGATTTATTTTCTTACAGTTTCAGGCTCAGTCCATCTGAGGTTGATGATGGTCGATCTCTGGGCTTGGAGGTGGGAGGCAGAAGTAGAACATACAACAGGCTCATGGGCTGTGCTCTTTATATCACATCACAGAGATTGGGAGAGAGGGAGAGAGAGAGAGAGAGAGAGAGGGAGAGGGAGAGGGAGAGGGAGAAAGGGAGGGAGGGAGGGAGGGGGAGGGAGAAAGGGAGGGAGGGAGGGAGGGGGAGGGAAGAAGGGAGGGAGAGAGAAAAAAAGAGAGGGAGAGAGAGGGAGGGAGGGAGGGAGAGAGAGAGAGAGAGAGAGAGAGAGAGAGAGAGAGAGAGAGATGGGGGAGAAAGCCCCAGGAACCATATCCTACAGCCACACACTATGGATTTATCCACTTCTTGGATTACAATCCTCAGGACTCAATTACGTCAGCTTTAAACATTAATAAGTGATCTCTCAAGCCAACATGGTGGTACATACTTGTAATCCCAGGATTTGGGAAGCTGAGATAGGAGGATCACAGTTCTAGGGAAGCCTCAGCTACTTAGGCCCTTTGCAACTCAGTGAGACCCTGTTTCAAAATAAAGAATAAAAAAATTGGAGCCAGGCATGGTGGTGCACGCTTGTAATCCCAGCAATCGGGAGATGGAGACCAGTTTGCAGACAACCTCAGCTACTTAGCAAGGCCCTTCACAACTTGGTGAGGCCCTGTTTCAAAAATAAAAAGACTAAGCCTGGCATGGTGGCGTATGCTTGTAATCCCCATGCTTGGGAGGCGGAGACAGGAGGATTGCGCAGGTTCGAAGCCAGCCACGCTGGCTTAAGAGACCCTGTTTAAAAAAAAAAAAAAAAAAAATATATATATATATATATAAGGTCTGGGAGTGTAGCCTGGAGGTCAAAGGGTTTCCAGGAACTCCAGTAAATAAATAAATAAATAAATAAATAAATAAATAAATAAATAAATAAATAAATAAATATAAAAAGACTAAAAAATAGAGCTGATGGTGTAGCTCAGAGGTAGAATGCTTCTGGGTTCCATCACTGGTACTGAAAAAAAAAGTTATCTCTAGGGGCATTTTATATCTGAAAATTCTTTACAGATTCTCAAATTACTTTAAATTCTCAAATTGTCCTCAGGAATGCTTATTGGGTTCCCACCCAGTTTAGTATCTTCTGTAAATATAACAAACATGTTTATTTTTATTGCACAGATAATTGATGTGAATCTTTTAAAAAGAACTAAAGTCACTCCTATAGGTCTCACTGTTAGGTTTCCTGAGTTGTTGTTATTGTTGACCGGTAGTAATAATTTTATTGGAACAAGCCTGAAATAAATCACAGATATACCTAACAGTTTTGTGATCAATATGTTTCTCAGTGCTATTGCAGAAGAAAAAATTCTAAATTATTCCTGGTTGTTAGCCTAGGTCTTTCTCATTCTTAGTAGGTAAAAGTTTCCTCACACCTACTTAAAAGTAAAGTTTGACAAAACTTAAGTCTTAGTAGTGGCATGCTGTTTATTCTCCAGTAACATTATTCTTCTAAAAGTATATGTAACTCTATAATATTTTTACCCTACATTTTTCTGTATATTAAGCAGACAAATCTATAATCTTCTAGTTTTCTCCCCCTCCATTTGGAAACATTTTTTTGGAACTCTCAAAATATAGTGATTTGTTAAGGAAATGGTAGAATCAAAAGTATGTCCACCATCCACCCCATGCCCCAGATTCTTCTTGCCACCTTTTTCTACACTGTTGCCCTGAACAATCACTTTACTCTTATGAATCCTTTTTGTGTGTGAGCTAGAAATTGAACCCAGAGGCATTCTACCTCCCAGCTATGCTCCCAGCCCTATTTTAATTTTTTATTTGGAAACAGGTTCTCACTAAGTAGTGGAGCGCCTCTCTAAGGATCACCGACTAAAAACCTGTGATCCTACTGTCTCAGTCGGCCAAGTATTGGTATTACAAGCATGCACCACCATGCCTGGCTGTCTCATAAATCCATTTTTTAACTGAGAAATAAGAACTTTATGAATATCTCTAGTATTTCTAAAATACTTTGACATTTCTTTTATCTGCTTTTATATAATCTTATCTTTCTTCATTGATGTTGAAAAATTCCAGCATTGTTCGTTTCTATTTTTTAGTAGATGCCTCTCTACATTTTGGGCATTTCATCTTTGATTTTTTAATTTTTATAAAAAGGTATCTTTTACAAAGCTACTCTGACCTTATTCCTAATATATTTAAATTATGTGTTTCTACTTTCATGGCCATTATGCAATATCATATCTCATGTATTCAATTATTCTGACCTTTTTCCAACAAACCATCTTAAATTTTCCGGAACATCTGTATCAACTTTCTTGTTAAGTAGTGCTGACCTAAATAATAGCCTGCTAATTAGGTTTGGATATGGGTATGGGTGTTTTAACTAGTTTTCTAAGCAAACAAAACAAAACCTTCTAGAAAATTCATCTAATTCCTTTCACTTGCTGAAACTCTGAACCATATCAGAAAATTACATATGTGAGATAATTAAAAGCAATCTTCCTCCATCATCTTACCCTTTGTTTCTTGAAATCATTTCCCATCATCCTGGATAAAAACAGGGAAGTTCCTATTCTTGAATTCATACACTCAAGAACAGGGCTTTAAAACCCAAGATCCAGATTCCCGAGCTGCCTATAATTCAATTCTTTAGAATATATTAGGCACCTGGAGAAGAGTTCTGGACTTTAGGAAATTTAGATTAAAGGTCCCAATTGGACATCCCAGCTGGATGTTATGGCACATACGTGTACTCCTAGTACTTGGGAGACTGAGACAGGAGGATCACAGGCTCACAGACAGCCTCAGCAAGTAGCAAGACCTTCAGGAGCGTAGCAAGACTCTGTTTCAAAAAAAAAAACTTAAAAGGGGGGTGTAACTCAGGTACAATGCCCCTGGGTTCAATCCTCAGTACCAAAACAAAATAAAAAAAAATAGATTAGAGGTCCCATAAGTTATGATGCAAACAGGCTAATTTGTATAAATACACAAGACAAGCTAGTATCCCTATAGGGCCTTCTACTGCTTACAGTCCTGCTTATCATTCCTGAGGTCACACTTCTCCACTAGTTACTGAAAAACAAAAATTGGGCCTCCTGCTCTTTAGCATCACCTAAACCCCAGAACCACAGCTCTTTTAACTCACATTTTATGGGGAGAGGAAAAAGACAGTTCTTGGAACACGTACTCTGCTGAAGTGTGGCAGGGCTGGATGGGTTCCAAGTGGGTGCTCTTGGGAAACAGCCTGTGAGAAGATGCATTTGTTGCCACAGGAGCAAGATGATGTGAGGCTGACCGCCATCTTCCTATTTGAGGATCTGGCATCCCTGGCAGGAAGGAGGTGGAAGATATTTTTTGCTGAAGAAATAAAAAAGAGCATGATTTCATTCCTGCTCCACCTGTGGGATCCCAATCCCAAGATTGGAGCTGTAAGTGTCCTTCTGAATATGCCAGTACCTCTCCCTCTCCCTAGGGCTGAGAAACACCAGGAGATCTGGTCTAGCTGGACCTGGAGCCCTATGCAAAGGCACTCCTTAGAACCATAGCTGAAAACTACTCATCCAGTTCTAAGCCCATTCTCATCATCTCTGCCCAAGTCTGCTCTTCCACTTTTCAAATTGGGGGAAATGCTAAGTATGAACATAAAGCCCCTGAAGCCATGCTGACTCCCTTTGCTCCTTTCCCAAAACTTCTCAGCATTTCTTCCCTTCTGGAAGGGCATCCCAGCCTCATAGACTATTACACCGAAAGTAAAATCTTGTTTTTTAGGCTTGCCGTGATGTCTTGATCATCTGTATCCCTTTCCTGGGCCTTCAGGATCTCTACGGGATATTTGACCATCTCCTTGAACAGGATCTACCAAGGGCCAGGGATTTCTATAGACAATTCTGTGTGAAAATGGTGAGTGGAGCAGAGATGCCTGCCTCTAAAATAGCAGGACAAGCCTAGTATGGTGGCACAAACCCATAATCCCAGTACTTGGGAGGTTGAAATGGGAGAGTCACGGGTTTACAGCCAACCTCGGCAATTTAGTGAAATCCTGTTTCAAAATAAAATAAGGCTGGGGGTATAGCTCAGAGATAGACTCCCTTGGATTCAAACCCTAGTACAAGAAAAAAAGGAAGGAAGTGAGGGAGGGAAGGAGGGAAGGAAGAAAGAGGGAAAGAAGGAGGAAGGAAGAGAAGGAAGAGAAGGAAGGAAGGAAGGAAGGAAGGAAGGAAGGAAGGAAGGAAGGAAGGAAGGAAGAAGGAAAGAGTGAGTCTAGATGAATCCCACAAGGGTAAACACATAGCAAGGAATCTCTGGCCAAGACTGTCTTGGAAAGACCATATTGACTCTTGTTATCTCCCACATTGCCCTCTGCTCTTTTCTCAAGTCCAGTCTAGGATCTTTTCTCCTAGGTTCTGGAAATTCACATCTGTTGATTAAGTCCTTAAGCCCTGGCACTTTGATCACTAAGTTTAGAATAAAGTAGCCACAAGGCAACTTTCAGTCCATCACTTACTGATGGCTGTGTGTATATTCTCTGGCCTTTCAAGTTCCCTTCTGAGGACTTCTAAGCTACTGAGTAAAGCATCACTTTCGAGTTGCCCTGTTGGTAATTCACATCTCTTCTAGGCAAAGAAAAACCAAGAGATTCTGTGGATCCTACACACACACTCCTTTACCTTCTTCACCAGCAGCTGGGAGATGATCAGGAGTGCAGCTGTCAAACTCACAGGTGCGTGCACATCCACAGCCCCTCCTCAGAGGATCTGTCCTCCTCTTCATCTGCATCTTGCTTTGACTAAAAGCTACCCCAGTGTAGACGCCAGTGGGATTAGTATGACAATAAAAATAAAAGACCAGGAAGAAATTCATTTTATGTCTTGCCATATCTTCCCTCAAAGGAGCTTGTTTTCTCTCACAAACAAAATCTTATACCCTCTTAACCTCTCCTTCGTCATAAACACTCAACTCAGCTGCCATCAGACTCTTCCCTTCTGAACCTCACCCCCATGTTCCTTCTGGTTCCAAGTCATTGTTCTTTCCTTTCCCACAGGCCTCTGCTCCAAGCTGCAGTGCGGCCTCTGCATAAATACTTTCCTTCCCTTTACCCCTGGGTGTGAACCACACACAACATTCTAAGCGCAGTTCAAGCTGAGAGCTTGGGCAGCAACATGGTACAAGAGGGAAGCATGCTGGTTTTGATGGGGACCCAGCAGACTCTGTGGTCACCTCTTTATCAGATTTACAAAACAGAGAAGAAAATAAGTCAACCTCTGATGACCTCTCTATTATGACATTCTAATTTCATTTTGAAAAGTGTTGGGACTAATTAAGCACATGTTGAACAGACCCACTTGTTTGGTCACTTTAAAGCCAATTAAAAGCTAAGGATTCCTCAGTGGATCATACATATCATTGCCCCAACAACACCACATGTTTACTGAATACAGGCACTGTATCTTATGTTTGAAACCTGACAATACTTATCTCTCCCCTAGAAGGCCATTGTATGAGCTTTTCTGGATACTCTTTGAATAATTTACCACTTCCAGACCTGGTGCTCAACACTCAGTATAGGTGCACCTTACCGCATCGGTCCTTGGCATTTCAGGGGGAGCCATGTAATTTGTTCATTCACTAACCAGACTGCTTCCCTTCTGACCAAGTGCCAAGTCTGACATGATCTCTTGCTGCCTTCAAATGAAACCAGTAATGCTTTCTTCTGTTGCCTTTAGATGCCATCATTCTCAATTTGACCAGCCAATATGTGGAGTTACTAGACAAAGAACAATTGACCATACGTGAGTGCCAAGCCTAGTTTCTGCCCAATATATTATTATATTCAGAGAAAAAGGAACTATTAATGCTTCACATTCTATATAAGCCCAGAAATAGGGAATCTTTTTCAATTATTTTCTCTGAGGCTCTCTAGACACTGGAAATTCTTTGGGGTATAAAGCACCCTCCAGGTCCAGCTTCACAGACGTTCCCAACAGATGATTTTCTAATTATCTTGACCTACTGGTTTTTTTACTCTTAATTTTTTCTCTTCTTTTCTTTTATCCTTTGTGCACACATGCTACCACTGAGCTACACCCTTGGGTTCCTCTTCCCATCTTTCAGCATTATAAGTTTTTCAACTTGCAGCTCCAAATTCTACCTTTGAATGTGGAGCACAAGGACTTGAATTGCACGCTGGCCTGAGCCTCAGGGGAAGCCTTGTGGTGCTCCATAAGTTGGACTTTGCCTTGGGCCACTCTCCCTGCTGGGCTCTGACTGTCCTTGCTTACTTTTGCTAATCTTTCCATTTCAGGGCTCCAGGCACTTCGGCAAGACCCCTGTATCAGTGTCCAGAGAGCAGCCGAAGCTGCCTTGCAGACCCTCCTGAGAAGGTGTAAAGAAACAAGCATCCCTCTGTAAACCATCCAGAAATAAACTGCTAGGCTTTTTTCTAAAACTGACTCCTGGCTTTACCCCATTAATTCATGAACTTGCAGCATTTTGAAGAAGGCGATTTGTAGAATGGAAATCTTGAAATGTGGTATAGTCCCTGCTCTCCAGAATCTTTCTGGTGGCTTTCATTTGGAAAGCAAATCCAATAAATTCACTTCAAGGATAACGTGTGACTTGAGCGGGGATGGCTGCGTGGCTTTGTTCGGGCTAGCCCTTTATCTTGCTTGAGAAATTTAAATCCTAGCAGGCATCAAAAAGTGACAGAACTTGACAAAGTTGTGCCACCTGTAAGAAGAGGAACCCTGTTATTTTACACACATAGCCCTCTCCTTTCATATCTTTGTCAGCTTTGAATTACTACCCACACTCTTCTCCTTATAAAATATATTTGTATGATAAACTTTAACCTGTTTTCTCTCAGGTTATAATTTATGCATCAAGAGTATGTCAGTACTTTTCTACAAAAGACCCTTTTTGACATTATACCAAATCTCGTGGTTTCCTTTTCATTTCTAACCTAGAACAATATTGTGTGTATGTGTGTGTTAACATTCTTTAAGCATCTGTATCATAATTCTTTACTCTTTTTCATAATGCATAAGTAGAAGGCTATGTCCATGAATTAGTTACATAAAGTTTCTAACACATAATTTATACTCATTTAACCCCACCATCATAATTTATTAGTACCATTACTAATATATCCTCTATAATGTCTCTGAAAATTACTACTATATTCTAATTTCTTCATACCCAAACATTTTGGAGAAACACCTCTTGGTCCTACACAACCCAGAAACCAAAAGAGTCTTTTGGGTCAGAGATTCTGGACCAAGAGTCCTTTTATTCATTCATTTAACAAACATTTATTGAGTATCTACAACTTCATAAGGCATTGTTATAGCCACAGAGACTATAACAATGAGAACAAGTAGAAAAATTAAACCCTCATGAAGCTTATAGTCTATGAAATCTGTGTGATCTAAAGGATTGAACTAATCTCCAATCTGGTGTCCAGTGATTC
Organism: Muscardinus avellanarius; assembly: GCF_963383645.1. Taxonomy (NCBI): domain Eukaryota; kingdom Metazoa; phylum Chordata; class Mammalia; order Rodentia; family Gliridae; genus Muscardinus; species Muscardinus avellanarius. Next base: position 36,251,028 of record NC_137786.1, on the reverse strand, counting down.
TTGCCTCCCTCCTGGTGTTCATGTCCTCTCCTGCAATGAATAGGATTGATCTTTGCAAACAGTGCAATAGTAAATCACTCAAAGAGGATCTGTCCTGAAGAATCCTAGCAGACCTATAGAAAGGTCCATGTGGTAAGGAACTGATGGCTCCTATGAACAACCAAGACAAGATGCAAGGCATAAAAGCTGCAAGGCATAATAGCCTCCTCCCAGTGGTTAGGTTTCAACATATTCAGACAGATCCATGAGTCCCAGTGAAAGTCCTCAGCTGACCAATCCCCAGCTAGCACCTGAACTGCAATATGGGATTATAACATGAAACACACAATGCCCAGCTAAATATAAATTTCAGAAAAATATTGAAAAGATTTTTTGTAAAAGTGTGTCCTAATTATATACCATATTAAAAGATTATTATCAATTTAAGTTTAAACAAGCCTCTTGTCTTTTCACATGATAAATATGAAACTCTAGTGCTAGCTAAGGAGAGTTCCACACTAGAATCTCTAAGATAAGCTACTTCCAAATTCCTGAACCACAAAACCATAGGAGGTAATAAATCTTTGGTATGTAAAGCCACTAAGTTTTGAGATAATTTACCACATACCAGTAGGTAACTATTACACAATGGACCTATGAACTGTGTGAAATTTTCCGTGTATAGTTTTATAGGTGCATTTTCTAAGTAATGTCCTTTATTAAATTATTAATAGAATCAGAAGCAATTTCCAAGCATAGCTTATATGAAAAGAGCAAGAAAAAGAAGAGATGGGATATGAGCTAAAATGACCTCTTTTGGAAGGTTAAGCCAAGTGACTTTTTTTTTATCAGTGCATTGTAGTCATACATCTTAATGGGATACAAATGGTGGAGACATATATGCACACATCACCCAATCACCCCTTACCCAATTCCCACCCCATTCCCTCCTCCTCTCTCCTTCTCATGTTTGGCTTAGTGATTGACTTTGATAAATTTGTTAAAGTACATCATGTACATTACGGAATTTCCTTCTTCCTTCCTCCCATCCCCTCAGATCAGCTTATTTGCTTATCTATAGTATCTCTTTCTTCATCTAGAGTTCTTCCTATGGCCCATTTCTCTCTAGCTTTTTCATATTAGGGAGAGCATCTGATTTCTTATTTTTTATGACTGACTAATCTCATTTAGCATAATGTCCTCCAGTTTCATCTATTTCTCTGTAAATGATGTAACCATGTTTTTCTTTATGGTTGAATAAAATTCCATTGTGGAGATGGCGACCGAGTAAAGCGGCATTTACAAATCCCGCTAAAAATCGATCTTTATTACTACAAAATCAGTGCTTTTCATAGCCAGAAAACACCACCAGCAGAGAAATAAAAACTGCAAGTACAAGAGACAGGGAGAAGGAAGGTGAGAAGAATGGCCAGATGCCAGAGAGGAAACCAGCCCACATTCCAGCAGCGGCGGAGCCTCGCCGCCAACGCCATCTTCCCTCGCAGCGCCGGGCTCCAGAGAGGAGGGGGACTCAGAACGGAGCTCAGAACTGGAGAGGAGATATGCCAGCCTCACGGCCTGGATGCAGCAGCAGCGCCTTACTGCCGCTGGCAGCAGAGAATTTACCGGATGGCTCCAGACCAGTGCACTCAACCAGCCACCAGACTCCAGAGAGGAGGGGTGGACAGCGAGCTGAGGTGAGCAGCTGCAGAACAGCCGGGTATAATTCAGCATTTTTCTGGGCACGAGGAGTGTCTAAAGCTCCCAGGGGCCAGGCTCAGCACGCTCTCCAGGGACTCAGAGTGGAGCTCAAAACCAGAAAAGAAATACACCAGCCTCAGGACCGACGGTATGGCGGCAGCGCCATATTGCCTTCGGTGACAGCAACGAGTTCACCGAGTCCGCGACAGTGCACTCAATAACCGTTGGCATTGGCTACTGTTTATTGTCATTTTGTGAAGCAGAGAAAATTTTGTTCTGAGTTCCTGACTTCTGACCCCTACTACTCCACCATCACCCAACCCTCACCACTCGAAAAAATACTGTTTACCTTTTAACTCTTCTAAATTCATACTACTAAGACTGGACTATACACAATACCCACAATGGAAAGACAACAGAAGAACAGGCCTGAGAACATTGAAAATATGAGAACCAGGAATAGTGGAGAAACGACAGAAGTCACAAATACTGACCTACAAGAAATGCAAGAAGGGGAGTTCCGAATCTTGATTTACAATATGATGAAAGGATTTAAAACAAGTCTAGAGGAGATGAAAGATGAGTTGGAAACACTAAGAATCAGAAAGAATAAGTGAAATGAAGACAGCAATAGAAAATTCTGGAAGATTAGATAAAATGGAAAACAGAATATCAATGTTAGAAGACAGTACATCCAAAACCGAAAACACGGTCGGGTCGGCAATATACAGAAATCTTTACAGCAACAAAACCTAAACATTCAGCAAATATGGGATAATATGAAGTGCCCTAACTTATGGATAATAGGCATTGAAGAAGGGATAGAGGTACAGACCAAGGGCATCTGTAATCTCTTCAAAGAAATAATTTCAGAGAATTTTCCAAACATGGAAAGAGACTTGGATCTTTATGTCCAGGAGGCATACAGAACACCATTGAGACAGGACCAAAGAAGGACCTCCCCACGCCACATAATAGCCAAAATGACCAACATAGAGGCCAAGGAAAGAATCTTAAAAGCAGTGAGAACAAAAGGACAGGTGACATATAGATGCAAAACAATAATCACCCCAGACTATACAACCCAGGTCAGGAATGCTAGGAGAGACTGGTACAACATGATTCAGACCCTGGAAGAAAATAACTTCCAACCAAAACTACTCTATCCAGCAAAACTACTATTCAAAATCAATGGGGAAACAAATGTTTTTTCAGGATAAACAGAATCTTTTAAAAATTCATGAATTCAAAGCCTACACTAGAGAAAATTCTTAAAGAAATAAACAATAAAGAAGAAAAAAGAAGCAGACTTCAGAAACAGAGAAGAGAGGAAGTTCATAAGTGGCCATTTAAGTAAAGAAGAAAGACAAAACCACCCAAGAGTAGACAGAACACAAAATGGCAGAAAACAAAAATCATATTACAATAATATCTCTTAACATCAAAGGACTTAACTCACCAATCAAAAGACATAGACTGGCAATGTGAATTAGGAAACACAATCCAAATATATGCTGTCTGCAAGAAACCCATCTTATAGCCAAAGACATTCACAGACTGAAAGTGAAAGGATGGAAAAAGATATACCATGCTATTGGAGATGAAAAAGAGCAGGGATAGCAACCCTGATATCCAACAAGACAGACTTTAAACTAAAACACATCAGAAGAGACAAATCAGGGCACTTCCTTTTATTAAAAGGAACAATACACCAAGAAGATATAATTATAGTAAATATTTATAACCCAAACGGTGCAACCACATTTATAAAACAAACCCTTTGGGACATCAGATCCCAAATAGACCCAAATACAATAATTCTGAGAGACTTTAATATGCCCCTCACACCACTGGATCGATCTTCAAGGCAAAAGATGAGTAAAGACTCCTTAGAGCTAAATAAAACCATAAACCAAATGGACCTAATAGACATTTACAGAATATTTCAGCCAGTAACTACAGAATACACATTCTTCTCAGCAGCCCATGGAACCTTCTCCAAAATAGACCACATCCTGGGTCACAAAGAAAGCGCCTGCAAATTCAAAAGATGTAATAAAATTCCTTGCATCTTTTGAGACCATAATGGAATAAAAGTAGAAATCAACAACAGGAAACTCAAAAGAAATTACTCAAATACATGGAGATTGAATGATACGCTATTAAATGATGAATGGGTAAGAGGAGAAATTAGGCAAGAAATAAAGAAATTTATGGAAACAAATGAAAACAGACACAACCTACCAAAATCTATGGGACACTATGAAGGCAGTATTAAGAGGAAAGTTTATTGCATTGAGTGCCCACATAAGAAGGACAGAGAATCACCAAGTAAAGAACCTAATGACACAACTCAAGGACCTAGAAAGACTGCAACAGTCTATTCCCAAAGCCAGCAGAAGGCAAGAAATTATTAAAATTAGAGCAGAAATAAATGAAATAGAAAAAAAAACAATTCAAAGAATCAATAAAACAAAAAGCTGGTTCTTTGAAAAGATTAATAGAATTGATAAACCCCTGGCCAACCTAACCAAAAGAAAAAGAGAATCAATTCAAATTATCAAAATTAGAAATGAAAAAGGATATATCACCACAGTGAAGAAATTCAAAAGATTATCAGAAACTACTTTAAAAATTTATACACCAATAGACTAGAAAACATGGAAGAAATTGATGGATTTCTAACCACAATTAACCTACCTAAACTCAACCAGGAGGACATAGCAAGCCTAAACCAACCAATAGCAATGAAAGAAATAGAAATGGCAATAAAAATTCTTCCACCGAAAAACGCCCAGGCCGAGATGGGTTTCCAGCTGAATTCTACAAAACCTTCAGTGAACAACTAATACCAATACTTCAGAACTTGTTCCAGGAAATTGAAAGTGATGGAACTCTCCCAAATTCCTTCCATGAGACCAGTATCACATTAATCCCCAAAACAAAGATACCTCAAGAAAGGAAAACCACAGAACAATATCCTTAATAAACATAGATGCAAAAATTCTAAACAAAATACTAGCCATATGCATTCAAAACTATATCAAGAGAATAATATATCATGACCAAGTCGTTTTCATACCAGAAAAACAAGGCTGGTTCAACATACACAAATCAATACATGTTATCCACCACATAAATAGAACCAAGAAAAAAACCACATCATCATAGCAAGAGATGCTGAAAATGCATTTGACAAAATCCAACACCCATTTATGTTAAAACACTGCAAAAAATTGGGATATAAGGGATGTACTTCAACATCATTAAGGCAATATACTGTAAACCCAAAGCCACTATTATATTGAATGGGGAAAAACTGCAAGAATTTCCGCTACAGTCAGGAACAAGACAAGGATGCCCACTATCACCACTCCTTTTCAATATAGTTCTTGAGACCCTTGCCGCAGCAATAAGACAAGAGAAGGAAATCAAAGGAATCCACATAGGATGAGAGGAATTAAAATTATCCTTATTTGCAGATGACATGTTCCTTTATCTAGAAGACCCAAAGAACTCAACCAAAAGACTTCTGGAGCTGATTGACAAATTCAGCAAAGTCGCAGGATACAAAATCAACCTAAAGAAATCAGTGGCTTTTCTTTATGCCAACAATGAATCCACAATGAAAGAAACAAAGAAAAAAATTCCATTCACTATAACCTCAAAACCAATAAAACACCTAACCCAAGATGTAAAAGACCTCTACAACAAAAACTATAAAACATTAAAGAAAGAAATTGAAGAAGACCTTGGAAGATGGAAAGACCTCCCGTGCTCATGGATAGGCAGAATATATATCATCAAAATGGACATTCTGCCAAAAGTTATCTGTAGATTCAATGCAATTCCCATTAAAATACCAGTGACATTCTTCACAGACCTAGAAAAATCAATCATGAACTTTATATGGAGAAAGAAAAGACCCAGAATAGCCAAAGCAATTCTCAGTAATAAGAAACATGCAGGAGACATCACAATCCCAGACTTCAAATTATACTATAGAGACAGCAGCGCCATACTGCCGGCGGCAGCGGCGAATTCACCGGACGGCTACAGCAATCACAGGCGAGCCACTGCGGAACAGCCAGGCGGAATCATTCGGCGCAGGAAGCATCTAAAGATCCCAGTGGCTGAGCTCAGCACACGCTGCAGGGACTCAGAGTGGAACTCAAAACCAGAGAAGAAAAAATACGCCAGCCTCACAGCCGAGGGCGTGGCAGCGGCGCCATATTGCCACCGACGGCAGCAGCAGAGAATTCACCAAGTCCAGTACAGCTACATCTGCGTACTCAAGAACAGTGAGTCAAACTGCGGGCCACAGAGGAGAAATCTCAGTACTGTACTCCCTGGGACTTGACCCAGTGGGGGAGTGGCGGTGGCACAGATATCACAACATAGGACAACGTGCAACCTGGCACCCCCCATAGTTTAAAGCAGTCTCTATCGACTCCCTGGGTCGGAGACTCTGTGATACAACACAGTAAAGGAGTAGTGGGGTCTGATATACTACAGACTCGAGATCCAGAGCACCATAAGTGAAGTCATAGTGACCCAAGGGAAGAACCCAGAGAAGGCACAAACTTCCAAAATCATGGGAAAGAGGAATAACACTGGAGCAATGAATGCCCACAACCCCACAACATCAGAACCCGATAAAACAGAAAATCAGAGATTTCTAGAAGATCAAATCAGGAAAATAACTGTAGAAATAATAGAGGTGCTTCGAAAAGTACTCAGAGAGAGCCAAAAAGAGATAAAAGATGCAATTAATGAAGTAAAGGCCTCAATTCAAAGCACAAACAACCGATTAGACCACATGGAGAACAGAATCTCGCTCTTAGAAGATGATCATTCCAAAAATGAACGCATAGTTTCTAATCTAGGAAAAATATCCGACAGCAGGAATCTGACATTGAAGAAATATGGGCCCATTTTAAGAGAGCTAACCTAAGAATAATTGGAATAGAGGAGGGAAAAGAAAGTGAAACCAAAGGGATCAACAATCTCTTCAAGGAAGTAATAGCAGAAAATTTTCCAAACATAGAGCAAGAGGTTGATACACAGGTCCAGGAAACTTATAGAACTCCCTTTAGACAGGATCGGAGAAGAGGATCCCCACGCCACATAATTGTCAAAATGACCAATGTGGAAGCCAAGCAGAGAATCTTAAAGGCAACAAAAACAAAGGGCCAAGTGACATTCAGAGGCAAACCAATTAGAATCACTCCAGACTTCCCAAACCAAGTCATGAGAGCCAGAAGGGCTTGGAGTAACATATTCCAAACTCTGAAAAAAAACAACTTCCAGCCAAAAATTTTCTACCCAGCAAAACTTTCTACCAAATTAGATGGAGAAATAAGAAGCTTCCATGACAAACAGAAACTGAAGGAATTTATGTCTTCAAAACCAGCGCTAGAGAAAATACTCAAAGAGATTAACTACAAAGAAGAAATAGGTAACACACACCAGAACCAGAGAAACAAGATTTTCCATCCAACAGACAACTAAGATTGGTTATCTGTGGAGATTCATTATTTATGTTAGTCTTTTACCTATCTCTAAAGGGTATTGTTTGCCTTTATTGTTGTTAATTTTTAGGATTTCTAGTTGGAATATTAATATGCCTTCAGATATAGCATTTGGAAATATTGTATCCAATTCTATTAGTAACTGTTAACTCTGTTTACATTGTTTTTGGATATACAATTTTTTTTTTATTTTTTAGGGAGTTTGTATACTCTTCTGTTGCCTGTGCCTTTGAAATCATATCCAAGAAATCACTGCCAATTTCAATGTTGTGAGGTTTTATGACCCAGATTTTCTCCTAAAAGTTTATAGTCTTAAGATTTATATTTAGGTCTATTATCTATTTTGAGTTAATATTTTTATATGGGATTAGGTAAGGGTCCAACTTTATTCTTTTCCATGTAATTATTATGTTTCAACAATATTTAGTTAAAAGATTATTATTTCTACCACCAAATGTTCATGGAAACCTTGTCAAAAATAACTTGACAATATATGGAAGAATGTATCTCTAGGCTTTTATTTAACTCCAATGGTTTATATATCTGCCTTTAGAATAGTACACTGTTTCAATTATTGTAGCTTTATATGGTTTGAAATCAGAAAATATATATCTTCTTGCTTTATTCTTTTTCAAGATCGTTTTGCATATCTAGAGTCCATATTCCATATTAGGATAGTTTTTTTTCTGAAAAATAAATATATAAATATATGATAGTTTCACCTAAAAAATAGAAAAAAAAATATTCTCTGGTAAGAAAGAAAGTAAAAAGAAATATTGAAATGTTATCTTTAAGTCATCAAAAGCTTGGTATCAGACAAATGAAACTATTATGTGAGATTATCATTTTTAATTTTGGATAAATTGCCATAATACTAGATGTCAACCACTAAGCCAAGCATGGGAGGGATGGATGGGGAGAGAATGGGGTGGGGATCGGGTGGGGGCTGACTGGGCGATGTGTGCATGTATGTCTACAAAAGTTTGTATCCCACTATGATGTATGAATACAGTGCACCAATAAAAAATAAAAAATAAAAAAATAAAAATAAAATAAAAAATTCATTTGGAACAACAAAAAAACCAGAATAGCCAAAGTAGTTCTCATCAATAAAAACCATACAGAAGGAATCACAATACCTGACTTTATACTACAAAGCCATAGTAATAAAAACAGCATTGTATGGGCACAAAACAGATACCAAGTGACTTTTAAAAACATCACTATCCAATAAAATTTTCTTCAATGATGGAAATCATTTTTTCTTTCTATGCAGATTGATATGATAGCCACTAGCTACATGTGGCAACTTAGTACTCGAAATGGAACTATTATATCTGAGGGAATAAATTATTTAGTCTTAACTAATTTTAATTAAATAGTGATTTACTTTACAAACCGTGAGTCTGAGACAGGAGGATCACGGGTTCAAGGCTAGCCTCAACAATTTAGTGAGACCCTCGGTAACTTAAATGGTGATACGTAACTTTTAGTTATGGGATTGTACAGGAAAGTTTAAGAAATTAGGACAAACGCTGTTATTAGAATAGGTTTGACCCACTCTACAACCATGGTTATCCTCAACAAACGTGTAAGTTCATCGGCACAGGACTTAGATCTGTTTTCCAAATCTCTACCACCACGTCTCATCCATCTTCACATCATCTAGTAAAAAGCCTTCTCATACACTGATATAGAAATTAGAAAGACCTGCCCGGCGTGGTGGCGCACGCTTGTAATCCCTGCGCTTGGGAGGCAGACAGGAGGATCGCGCTGGTTCGGAGCCAGCCTCACTGGCTTAAGAGACCCTGTTTCCACATAAAAAAAAAGTTAAAAAATAGGTCTGGGAGTGTAGCCCGTGGGAGTGTATCCCAGAGGTAGAAGGGCTTCCAGGAACCCCAGTACCACAAAAAATAAAAATAAATAAATAAATAAATAAATAAATAAATAAGAAACTAGAAAGACCTGCAAAACATGCATTGTGCTGAATCTTCAACTATTTGTACCCTAAATGATTATAATATTAGAAAAACTCACCAGGAATTTCCTGCGCGTGGTTCTCTCTCTCTCTCTCTCTCTCTCTCTCTCTCTCTCATTTTAACTTCTTAGTACTTCAATTTCCACATCTGTAAAGGGGTTCTTTTTTTTCTTTTTTTCTTTTTTTTTTTTTTTTGGTGGTACTGGGGGTGGAACCCAGAGGCTTTCTACCTCCGGGCTATACTCCCAGACCATTTTTATATTTTATTTGGAAACAGGGTCTCACTAAGTTGATGAGAACCTCACTAAGTAGCTGAGGCTGGCTTCGAACCTATGCGATCCTCCTGTCTCAGTCTCCCAAGCGCGGGGATTACAAGCATGCGCCACCACGCCCGGCTAAAGGGATTCTTTTTTTGTGTGTCTTTTTTTTTTTTTAACTGGGAATCGAACCCAGAGCGCCACACCTGCAAGGCAGGCGCTTTGCCACTGAGCTACTAGGAAATTTTCTACCTGGAGGTGCTATTGGGGAGATTAAGGAAATAACTCACTCCAAATCATTTAGACTGCTATCACAAAATACCTGAGATGTGATGATTGACAAACAACAGAATTGATTGCTCACAGTTCTGGGGTCCAGGAAGTCCCACGTCAAGGTGCCAAGAGTCAGTGTTGATTTAGGGGCCCTTACTTTTACTTGGCGCCTTCTTATCATGTCCACACATGGTAGGTGGAGCAAAGCAGGTTCTTCAGGCTTCTCTTATAAAGACACTCATCCTCTGGAGGTAGAGTTTTTCAGTGACCTATTCACCTTTCAAAAGTCCGAGCCCTTCATCGCCTGCTCTCAGTGGTTAGGTTTCAACATAGAAATTTGGGGTAAACACAAACATTTCAGAACACAGCTCACAGAAGACATTTAGAGGTCTGCCACAGAACCACTGTTTTATTGATGTTAACCCTACAATAGAAGTATTAATAATGTTAACTGGCTAAATTAGTGATGTGTGTACATATGTATGCTTCTACCATCTTTTATCCCATTAAGATGTATGACTACAGCAGGGCATGGTGGTGCACGCTTGTAATCCCCGCGCTTGGGAGGCGGAGACAGGAAGATCACGCAGGTTGGAAGCCAGCCACATTGGCTTAAGAGACCCTGTTTCCAAAAGAGAAAAAGTATAAAATAGGTCTGGGAGTGTAGCCTGGAGGTAGAAGGGATGAAGGGCTTCCAGTAAACCCAATAGCACCAAAAAAACAAAAAAACAAACAAAAAAATGTATGACTACAATACACCAATTAAAATTTTTTAAATAAAATAATGTCAACTAATTTATAATTAGAATCACAAATACTTACATAAGCTCAGTGGTTTGTACCTAAAGGCAGCTCATTAGACTACCCCTGTGTTTTTCAGCCCTTGTGACTATCGCTGCCTTTTCTGGCAGGCCAAGGGTGAGGGGCGACCCTTCTAACGTAGAAGAGGGCTCAGCTCAGCCTCCTCCTCTTCTTGCTGCTTCCTAGTGACTGCCAGATCCCATCAAAGTCCTCTTACTCTCACCTAACACACAGCATAAATCACAGTAAGATTTTTTGAAAAGAGAAATTTAGGTCTCCTTTTCTTCCCCAACAATTATTTCTATTAATCCCTCCCAACTACTACTTTTCCACTTTAGAAAGTTGCCAGCAGGCCTCCTGATGCCTGCCTTCCCAGGTAGGCTTCAAAGAGCCCTCTGTGGTTCATCCTAAAAACTTAAACACAGGCACATTACCCAATGAGGAAGACTCTTTGAGAACCTCAGGGAAATAGAGTCAGAGAAAAAAAGCTTGTTTGAGGTCCTTTGAAGAAATTGCAGATTCCATTTAGCCTCACCTCAGTGCTTGCCTTGCTATTATTTGCACATGTAATCATTTTCCAACTCATATTTATTATAGGATGGGGTTTCTGCAATGTTCATGGACTGCCTACTGGGCTAGCACCGTTTGAAGGGTTAAAAATCACGTTATTTTGCAACTCGGTAGTCTGCCCTTTAACCCAATAGTGTGAGCCAGTGTTCTGCTGGTAATTTAGAGATGTTTAGCTTGGCTGACCCTGCTATGAAGGCAGTTTTACCAGAAAAGAGGAGAACAGTGAATACATATGAGAAAAATAAACAGGTTTCCAGCAAAAGAAGCCAAGGGGATTGCTTAATAGGAATTGTCCCCTCATTGCCACAGTTTCAAAGCATAAAATGAAAAAGAGGCATTTCTTCTGAAGCCACTGAACTTTCAGACTCTGAAACGATAGTAAAGATTTCCTAATACTGTTTTTCATTTTTTTCTTGATTTAGTTTCCACCCTCCCACGGCCCTTTAAATCACCTGAGTATAGAGTTAAAGAATGCATGATCAACCAGACATGGTAAGGAGCTAGGAGCTAATCAGGGGCCTCCGACAGACAGCAACTTTCTGACAAGTAATTTTATATATCTGCAGCTTGGGGATTATCGTTTCTTGGAAAATCTATTTCTTATTTATTTCTTACCAGTATATCTTACCCTTGGATAGTAGAAAACATGACAGAATCAAAAGGAATACAAGGAAAGAACAGTGAAATTCATTATAAAAATGTGTATGTATGTGTGTCTGTGGTGTCTTTGTCTATGTGTATGTAAAATCACCAACTCAAGACCTAAAAATATGCCATTTGTTTCTGCCTCAACTTTGTCAAACTTTATCCAACAAAAGATTCTTACTTATTTTTATTCCTTCTGGACAAACTGTCCTGGATTTTATTTATTGAATTATGTGGTTATCCTGAAGGCAGGATAAATTTGGAGAATTTCAAATGTGACTCATACTTCTTTTTCAATTTGGAAGCCACTAAAAAACATAAGAAATCCCTCCATCTACATGACCTGCCGGTTCCTCCAAAATTCTCGGAGGCAAGGCTTGAGGATGAAAGTGCTCAAAGCCCTGACCCCATTCTTAACTGACTAGGGAACTGCTTTGCCTGCAGGACAGGTTAACTAGGACCTTTGGAATTTTACAAAGAGGTCGAAGGGAATTGGAATCCATGTTTTCCCTCTCCCAATGGAATGGAAAGAAAACCATCATTTTACATCCAATCATCAGAGGCTGTGCTCAGGGTTAACAGTCATGGGAATGTGCCATCGGAATGTAGATGGAATAAATAGGCCCTGTGGAAAGAGCTGCAGGATGGTGGTTTTCCAGTCTGTTTCATTCTATAGAGGATAGAATCGAGTCCCTTGTGAAGAGAGCAAAGATCTTTTTTTTTTTTTATTAAGAGACAAGGATAATTCAGGGGCAGTGCAAATCAAAACCACAAGTATCACCTCCCAGTAAGAATGGCTACTGCCACCCGGTGTGGTGGCACACACTTGTAATCCCCGCGCTTGGGAGATGGAGATAGGAGGATCATGCAGGTTCGAAGCCAGCTGGGCTGGCTTAAGTGATCCTGTTTCCAAATTTTTTTTTTAAAAAAAGTATAAAATAGGTCTGGGAGTGTAGCCTGGAGGTTGAAGGGTTTCCAGGAACTCCAGTACCACCACACACACACACACACACACACACACACACACACACACACAAAGAATGGCTACTGCCAAATGGACTAAAGATAACAAGTGCTGGTGAAGATGTGGAGAAAATAATTCTTGCACAGTATTCTTGGGGATGTAAAGTAGAACAGCTATTATGGAGGTTCCTGCAAAATAGAACCATATGATCCAGCAATCCCACTATGGGGTATATCTCCAGGAAATGAAGTCAGTGTCTCAAAGTGACATTGGCTCCCCCATGTTTATTGCAGCACTCTTCACAACAACCTAAGTGTCCACTAATATGTGAACAGAAGAAGAGAATGTGGTCCTTATACACATTGGATACATTTAGCCACAAAAAAAGAATTAAATTTTGTTAATGGCTGCAACATGGATGGAACCTGAGGTTATTATATAATAAGTGTAATGAACCAGACACAGAAAGATAAGTACTGCATGATCTTATTTATATGAGAAATCCAAAAAAGTTGATCTTATAACACTTGAGAATAGAAGAGTGGTTACCAGAAGCCAGAGAGAATAGGGGTCTGGAGAGTGATGGAGAAAGGTGTATCAATGGGTACTGTATTCATCAGGAATAGAGCTCACGGGACACATACATGGTAAAGGGGGATTTGTCACATCAGCTTACAGGCTGAAGCAGTGTAACCCAAGTGGCCACCACCTGCAATGAAGAGAGCCCAGAAACAAGCAGCTGGCCAAGTGGTCCAAGACCTAGAATCTTAAATCAGAGTGACTGATTCTAAGTCCCAATTCAAGACTAAAAGGCCAGGAAGCTCTGTGGAGACAGGGTAATGAAAGTCCAGTTCGAAGAGCTGAAGGCCAATGTCCCAACCAGAGCCGACACGCTTTCTTCAGGAAGAACCACACATGCATTCACACAGCTTTCTCCTTTTTTTCTGGGTCCTGCACCTATTAGAACCAAATTATGCTGCCTATGTTCGGGGCAGGATTTCCCCTTCGATATGCTATTACATAAACCAGACATTTCATCAACACACCCATAGTCACATTATCTTGGGTGTGTTATAATCTAGTCAAGCTGACAATTCAGACTAACCATCACAGGTACAAAGATGCAGTTAACAATAACAAGAAGTTCTGGTGTGTTCTTGCTCAGTAAAGTGACCATAGATACTAATATCAATTACTAGACATTCCAAAAAGCTTTAAAAGTTTAAAAGGTTTTTTCACCATAAAGGAATTATAAATGTTTAAGGATATAGATACATTTAAACTGACTTAAGCATTGTGTAATATGCTCAGTGTCAGAACATCACATGGTGCCCCATTAATACGTACAAGTTTTATATTTTTATGTTTTAGTTAAAAATAACTTTAAAAAATAGGTAAGACTAGCCAAGTGTGGTGGCACACACTTGCAATCCCAGTACTTAAGAGGCTGAGACAGAAGGATTGCAGGTTTGTGGCCAGCCTCAGCAACTTAGTGAAGTCCCTTGCAACTTAGACTGTTTCAAAATAAAGAATTAAAAAATAGGGCTATAAGTATAGCTCAGAGGTAAAATGCACATGGGTTCAATCCCCAGTAACACACACACACACACACACACACACACACACACACACACACTAGATAAGACCAATTAAACAGCAAAAAGCAAAATGGTGAATGAAAAATTGAATTACACTTTATCTGGAAGACAGTAGGTAGTCAAAGGGGCTCTGGATCAAGGGAGAGAAGAGTAAAATCAGTAATATAGAATGTAATTAACAAAGTAGATAAAACAGTAAATCAGGTATACGGTTTTGGACTAAGATCATATATAAAGAAATGACGGGGGATATTGTGGCAGTTTTAAAGGTGTGGATAAAAAAATATCCTGAATATTTAAGGCTAGAGGGCTAGGAGACTAATAAGAATGTTAGGAGAAAAAAATCTATTCAAGATGAAGATGATGAGATTAGAGATTTTACCCTATCTCCAAGCCCAGGGAATTGTCACTAATCTTTTGGTTTTCTTATTTCTTTTTAAGTGAATCATATAAGTATATACAAATATTAAGTTAATAGTTTAAATTATTTCAAATGCCACATATATGCTGGTAACTGCTTAAACTCTGTACCCACCCTGATCACTCCTTAACCCCAGGTTGACCTTCCCCATTTTGTCTCAAGATGCATCAACCTTATGACTTCCAAACACTGAACTGATTGCTCCTGGGTTTGTATTCTGTAGTGCAGCCATGTCCTTTTTACTTCATTGAGGCCCAGATAGGCCACAATCTCCAGTTCCTCTTCCTATCAAGTTCACTCAGACCATAAAGCCTTTCCCCCTTCAACCCCTCATGCACTCCCCTAATGGGTCTAAAATGCTCTAGGTACATTCCATCTAACCCCAATCAGAGTAGCAAACATAAAGAAATCAAAGAACAACAATTGCTGGTGAGGATGTGGGGAAATTTACACTGTTGGTGGGAGTGCAAAGTAGTTCAGCCACTATGGAGATCAGTGTGGAGATTCCTTAGAAAACTGGAAATAGATCCACCATTTGATCCGGCTATACCACTCCTGGGTATCTTTCCAAAAGGTTTTAAATCAGAGAACTATGTTAACATATGCATACCCATGTTCATAGCAGCACAGTTTGTAATAGCCAAAATATGGAACCAACCTA
The DNA here is from genome assembly GCF_963383645.1 of Muscardinus avellanarius. Lineage (NCBI taxonomy): Eukaryota > Metazoa > Chordata > Mammalia > Rodentia > Gliridae > Muscardinus > Muscardinus avellanarius. The sequence goes on along the minus strand of NC_137786.1, from coordinate 36,235,649 downwards.
GATCTCCATCAACAGATGAATGGATTGCAAAATTATGGGAAATACACACAATGTAATTCTATTCAGCTATAAAGAAAAATAAAATAATAGCATTTGCAAGAAGATGGAAGGAACTAGAGAACATTATGTTAAGTGAGATTAGTCAAGAAAGCTGAGGTTGTTCAATGGAGGAGCTACATACGAATATGTGTAATAGCATAAATACAACATGACTAACCTGGAAACTCTCTATTGGAGGGGGGAAGGGAGAGGGAAGGGCATGAAGCACAATATAAATGTACACCACTCTCAATATGTTCCACTGATAAAAAAAATTAAATTTTTTTAAAAATGCTCTAGTCTAGGCACATATCTTAATGCTATGAGCTGAAAGAGATTCAGAGTTGATAGTTAAAAAAACAAACAAAAGAAAAACCAACAAGTAAATCAATTCATTGAAGACCTAAAATAAATGAATGCTGAAATTCAAATGGCAATTTGTCTCAGAAACACCTTCATAGGCACATTTAAAAAGTATGTTTAACCGGGTGTCTGGGTATCTCATGACCCAATCAAATTGAAACATAAATTTAACCATCACACAGTGTTTACCACTTTTCATTCCATTAATGTTAGTCTATCTCTATCCTTATATGTAAAGTAATTTCTTATGGGAAGCATATTATTGTTTTTTTAAAAAATACAATCTAATAAACTTTGTCTTTTACTTGAGATGTTTAATATAATAACTGATATGATTGGATTTAAACCTACCATGTTGCTGTTAATTTTCTATCTGCTTTATCAGGTTAAAATGTATAATATAAACTTTAGAGCAAATCCTTGCAAGATTTAGCTAAATGCAAACAGCAAAATTAAAATAGTGACACAAATTTTAAGTGAAAACTTAATCCAGACAAAAAGATGAAAATGCAAACAACAGATGTCCTTTGATCAATTCCCAGACTTTAGTCAATTTATAGACCCAAAATCCTTAATGAAGGAGACTAGTTTCCTAGTACACTAACAAAAACTTATGCTGTTGCTCTTTCTCAGTCTCCTACAGCCTTTTACCAAAGTAGCTGTGCATGGGGAAAATGAAATTTTCAGTTCTTTCAGGGACTACTGGATATTGGCTTTAACCTGACACTAATTTTAGGAGAAACAAAATGTTACTCTTTTCTTCTAGTCAGGGGCTCATGGAGGTCAAGCAATCAATGGAGTTTTGACTCAATTCTGTCTCACAGTGGCCTGCGCCCTCCATATATTTCCCCATTTCTGAAATGCATAATTGGAATATGTATGCTCAGCAATTGGCAGAATACCCACATTGATTATTTGACCTGAGGAACCAGAGCTACAATCATGGGAAAGGCTGACTGGAAGCACTAGAGCTCCCCTAGCCTAGGAAGAGAGTAAACCTGAAGCAATATTCCATTCCTAGAGAGACTGCAAAAGAGATTAGTGCCACCATCAAAGACTTGAAAGATATAGGGATGGTGATGACCACCACACATCCTTTCAACTTACATGGTTGACATATATAGAAGACAGACCTTGGAGAATGACAGTATATTGTCAAAAGCTTATCCAAGTGATAATTCAAACTGCACCTGTTATGCCAGATGTGATTTCATTGCTTGAACTATTTAAATCTTCTGGGACCTGGAGTGCAGCTATTGATTTGGTAAATGCTTTTTCCTCCATATTTATTATTAAGGACCACCAAGGCAATTTGCTTTCATCTCACAAGGTCAGCAGGAACATTTCCCAAAGGTATATCAAGTTTCCATCCCTATTTCACAATGTTTATACCCACAGCCCTGTTTTTTTAGTCTTTATTTTGATACAGGGTCTCATTAAGTTGCTTGGGGCCTCACTAAGTTGTGGAAGCTGGTATTGAACCTGTGATTCTCCTGACTCGGCCTCCCAAGTATTGGGATTACAAGCATGGACCACTATGCCCAGTTAAGAAGGTAGTTTCTATGATGAGTGGAATGATTGCTCTTGACTATCAAGGGGAAGGAAGACTACTATCTATCTCCACAATGGAGGTTAATGAAGAGTATGTCTGAAATACAAAGATCTCTTAGGATGTCTCTTAGTATTGGCATGTGCTGTGATCAAGGTTAATGAAAAATTACAACAACCCAATCAAAGCAGAATCACTAACAGCCCACACCTTCAAGAATGAAGGCTTGGTTCATCCACCATATAAAGAACCACAAAACCTAAGGTGCTTGCAGAATGTGAAGGAAACATGGTCTGGGTAATGAAGAAAGGTAATTATAGATACCAGCTAGCACAATCTCACTAGTTACAGAAATGAGGACTAAAATTGTCCTCAGTATTTCCTCTTTGTTTTGTTGTGATCATGTTTCTGTGTATGTATGAATGAGTACATGTAACAAATATCTTTGTTTTATTTTTTCTTATGCAGGATAGGATGGATTGGCTTTATTTTATGGTATTTAAGTTGTTAATTTATATAATAGTATATAATTTATGAACTGTCAAGGAAAAAGACCAATATCACTCAAGGACTTCATCTCCTCGTCATGAGAAAAGATTAGTGTGTTTTCAGTTATACACAGAATAATGGTAGCATGTTAGGTTGAATTACAACTTTGTTATTATCTTTACTCAAAGATGAGTATGATTTTTGGAGATGCATACTACTGCCAAGTTGACAAGGAATGACAGTCAACTTGACATCATTGATATACATAAAATACTCCAATGAACAACAGAATGCAAATTCTTTTCTAAAGTACTTGGAACATTCACCAAGCTAAGTCATATTCTATATCATAAACAAATCCCAATAAATTTAAAAGAATTGAAATCATACAAAGTATGTTCTTTAGCCAATCAATAAGAGAAATGCATCTCAAACTCTGTTACTTAATAAAACAAGCCAGTGTTTTAATTAAAGCTCTGTACCCTCAAGATCAAACCTTAGGAATCCCATTTCAGGAGGGAATAGCCCTTGATCCACTCAAACAACTCAACACACACACACACACACACACACACACACACACACACACGCTTGCGCGTGCACACACACACACACACACACACACACACACACACACTATACACTTATGGACTAAAATCTCTAAAATTTTGTTTCAACTAATTTTAAAACATCAGTTAGAGAAATTTATTATTTAATAAAGATTAATCTTTATTGCAATACTGGGGATGGAACCTGGGGCATTCTACCTCTGAGCTACACCCCCAGACCTATTTTTTATTCTTTATTTTCTGAATCAAGGTCTCACTGAGTTGCAAAGGGCCTCCTAAGTAGTAGCTGAGGCTGTCCTCAAACCATGATCCTCCCGTCTCAGTCTCCCAAATGCTGGTATGAATCTTTAAAAAGAAGAGGCTAAAGAAATTAAATGTTGTTCTTTTATTTTAGAAATCTAATCTTATTCTGAATGTTGCATTCAACTGAATAGGACTTAATTTCTTACATCAGTGAGCAGTGCCATTCCCATCTGTAACACAGGAATAATGGCTACCAAACCAAAGAGCTTGAATTTGAATTCTGGTTCCTCCATTTGCTATCTGTGTGAACATGAGTAAATTTCTTAGCCTCTCAGTGTTTTCACCTCTTCTTTGTAAAATTTGAATAATTATGTTGCTTACTATTGTACTGTTGTGATGATTAAATGAGTTAGTAGAGGTAAATAGCTCACAGCAGTTACTGGCATGTGATAAGCACCATATGAGATTTGGTTTTAAGTACAAATATTGCTATTTTCCAGTATTCAGGTCTTTGCATTCCACATCTCAATACTGAATTTCAGGTTCCTTCTCAAAAAATATGGTACATACCAGATTGAGTTGCTCAAAATCTGTATTAGGTATTTGAGGCACTGTCATTATAATGTGAGAGAATGTCTCCCCATAATCCATGGAGATAATATATTAGGTGCTACATTTTTACTTTGATTTCTTTACATTACTTGCTAAGATTGCAAAAGGACAAGCTTGTGGGTGAAGACATCTCAAAAATAACAGGTTTAAATAAGACATCCCCTCAGTCCATAGTTTTTATTGTGGACTGAATGTATTCCCCCAAATCCTATATTGGGACTTCTAGGATGATGGTGATCAAGAAAGCAGCACATACCAGTTATGCTGACACTGTATCTCCACTCTCTTAAAAAGAATGTTCTATAAAATCCAGAAAACACCATAACTAGAAAAAGAATAGGAAAATAAAAGGTGGCAGGAAAAAAAAAGGCTAGAAGACCAATAAGAGAGCGGAAAAGAAATCCATCTGCCTTGTGGCCATGGGCACCACAAAAAACTACCTTGCCTCACTACACCCAACTCTGGAGAACAGGAAAACAACAAAAGACCTGAAGTAAGCAGCTACAGATCATCAGAATTATAAGCCATCAGTTCCTCCTGCACAAACACTGGGTACAACTTGGAGCAGTGGCGGTTGAGTTCACCATGCCTTCCCAAGACCCAGAGCTGCACTCAACAACACCATAAGTGAAGCTGCCTTCCCTGCAGAATACCCAGTGCAGCACTCCCAGAGACTTGCTCAGCCACTATGAATTCTCTGGATCTGAGACTTTGCAGTTCAACATGGCAAAGGTGAGGAGGGAATCTGCTGTTGGACATAGCAGAGGCTCAGAAACACTTAGGCTCTGTATCAATAGAAAGTGTGGGGAAGACCTACACTTAAGAGTAAATTCAACTAGTAGAATCTCTGGGATCACCACAGATCACCCAATCATGATGAATAGGAGAAATCAGACCAGACCAGCCCTAGCTGTGGAGAACAGAGACTCTTACATTAAGTTTAGTCTCAGAAGCATCCACCACCTACAGAGGCAGGAAGATATCGAGACTCCACTTCTGTAGAAAAGGTTGAGGCTGACCTATACTTAACACTAGATCCAGCCTCATTGATACCAACCACCTGCATAGACTGAGAAAGACTCAGAGAAAAAGGTGTTCATGGCACTTGGTGTCTGCACAGAGAGAAACTGCAGAGGCCCAGTCTGCTGAATATTCTTATATTTGTAGGGTTGCATTATTTTGTTGTTGTTTTGTGTTTTTTATTTTATGTGTGTAAACTCTCTCCCAAGCTTCTTCCCTTGAACACACCTACTCTCTTCTATCACTTTTTTTTCCTTTGTTCTTTTTTCTGTCTTTTCCTCTTCCTTGCCTTGTATTAAGTCCACTTTATATCACTATACTAAAAACTCTACATTGGTTACTAGAATACTACTACATATTCACTATCTCTAATCTCTACTATATACTACTTTACCAAACTCATATTCTCATTCTCTTCTATTGTATCTGAGGCTTTACCCTATTCTTGCATTCACAAATTCATTTTCCTCCTCACTCAAACTTCATGTTGAATACAACACAACTTCCCTTGAATATACCACCTGACATATAGAGACTGAGAAAAATCTATCAAAAGCAACAGATATAAAGTTCTGAAATCATGAGAAGGAATAACAAGGAAGCAATGAGTTCCCACAACACCACCATAATAAAATTTGATAACAGAGAACTGCACAGATCTCTAAAAGGTCAAATCAGGAATGTAACTGTAGAAATAATAAAAGACTTCCAAAAAGAATTTAGAGAGAATCTGAAAGAAATAAAGAATGCAATCATTGAAGTGAAGGCATCAATTCAAACTATAAGCAATCAGTTAGACCACATGGAGAACAGAATCTTGATTCTAGAACATTATCAGTCCAAAAACAAAGACATAGTATATAAAGTATATAACTTAGAAAAAGCAATTTGATAACATGAATTGGTCATTGAAGAAATATGGGCCCATTTTTAAAAAGCTAACCTAAAAATAATTGATATAGAAGAGGGAATAGAAGGTGAAACCAAAAGCATCAACAATCTTTTCAAAGAAATAATATCAGAAAGTTTTCCAAACAGAACAAGAGGTCAATACACAGGTATAGAAAACTTAAAGAATCCCCATTAGACAAGATCAGAGAAAAGGTTCACCACACCACATAATAGTCAAACTGACCAATGTAGAAGCCAAGAGAGAATCTTAAAGACAAAAAAAACAAAAGGTCAAGTGACATCCAGAGGGAAACCAATTAGAATCACTCCAGACTTCCCAAATCATGTCATGAAAGCCAGAAGGGCCTTGAATAGCATATTCCAAACTGAAACTAAACAACTTGAAGCCAAAAATATTTTTTCATCAAAACTATCTCTCAAATTAGATGGAGAAATAAAAATCTTCCACTAAAAACAGAAGCAGAGTTCATATTTTTCTCAGCTGCTCACAGAAACTTCTCACAAAGTGAGCACTAGCAAATTCAAAAATGTGACATACTTCCCTGTGTCTTTTCAGACCATAATGAAATAAAACTAGAAACCAACTATAATAACATTATGTTAAATGAGATCAGCCAAACACAGAAGGAGACGGTACATATGTTTCCTCTAATATGCCCAAACTAGGAAACACAGAGGACACCAGTGGGACTCCAGATAATGGAGGGGAAATATCAGCAAAGTTTGAATGGAAAGATAGGAGAGGAGGAAGGCTGATCTTGATTAATGAGGGTCTACATCTGAATATGTGTAAAATTATGAATATGACATGGTTAACCTGGACAACCATTGGTGGGAGGGGGGAAGGGAAAATGAGGGCGGTGGGGAGAGGGCACCAAATATAGTTTAAATGTGTACCATTTATGTTCAATAAAAAATTTGTTTAATAAAATAAATAAATAAAATAAAAAAGAAGACCCAGAAAAACCACATAACATGTGGAGACTGACTACCACACTGCTGAATGAAGAATGGGTCATAAAATAAGTAAGGCTTAAAATAAAAAAAATCTAGAAACAAATAAAAATAAAGATATATCAAAACCTCTGGGACACTTTGAAGGCACTATTAAGAGTAAAATTCATACCACTGAGTGCTCACATAAAAAGAACAGAAACCACCAAATAAATAACCTAATGACACACATCAAAGCCCTTGAAAAACAGGAACGATCTAACCCCAAAGCCAGGAGAAAACAAGAAATTATTAAAATCAGAGCAGAAATCAACAAAGTAGAGAATTAAAAAGCAACAAAAAATCAACAAAACAATAAGCTGGTTTCTCAAAAAATTAACAAGATAGATAAACAACTAGCCAACTAAACCAAAGAAAAAAAGAGAGAGAATCAACCCAACTTACAAAGATAAGAAATGTAAAAGAAGATATTACCAGTGACAGTGTAGCAATCCAGAGGATTATCAGAAACTACTTTGAAAAACTATACTCCAACAAAATGGAAAATCTGGAAGAAATTGACAGCTTTCTTGATAAATACAACCTTCCTAAACTGACTCAAAAAGATATAAAAAATGTTAAACCAACCAATATCAATCAAAGAGACTGAAACAGCAATAAAGAGCCTACCATCAAAGAAAAGCCCAGGATCAGATTGTTTCCCAAATGAATTTTATAAAACCTTTATAGAAGGGCTAATCCTGATACTTCTCAATCTATTTCATGAAATAGAAAAAACAGGACTCTCCTAAATACATTCTCTGAAGCCAATATCACATTAACACCAAAACCAAATAAAGACAGCTCAAGGAAGGAAAACTACAGGTCTATATCTTTGATGAACTTGAATGCAAAACTGCTAAACAAAATACTATCAACATGCATTCAAAACACCATAAATCAAACACCATAACCAACTAGGGTAAAAGAAATCCAGAAAACACTTCCACTCAGGATTTCCCACAAAAAATAAAATATTTAGGAATAAACTTAACCAAGGAGGTAAAAGACCTCTACAAAGAAAATTACAAAACATCAAAGAAATCAATGAAGATCTTAGAAGATGGAACGATCTTCCATGTTCATGGATAGGCAGAATAAATATCATCAAAATGGCATACTTCCAAAAGTGATCTCCAGAAGAAACTATCAAGAACTTTAACCAAGAGCCAACAGAATGGAAGAAGATTTTTGGAACTACTCCTCTGATAGAGTTCTAATATCTAGAATATTCACAGAACTCCACACTAAGAAAACAAATATTGCAATCAAAAAATGGGTGAGTCATCTAAATAGACAGTACATGAAGGAAGAAATTCAAATGGCCAATAAATGCATTAAAAAATGCTCAACATCATTAACAATCAGAGAGATGCAAATTAAAACTACCCTGAGATTTCACCTAATTCCAACTAGAATGGTAATCATTCAAAACACAAACAACAACAAATGCTGGCAAGGATGTGAAGAAGCAGGAACTCTAATACATTGTTGGGGAGGTTGAAAATTAGTGCAACCACTTTGGAAAATAGTAAGGAGGATCCTCAGAAGAATGGGAACAAATTTACCATTTGATCCAACAACACCACTTCTGGGTATCTACCCAAAAGAATGGAAACCAACCTACCAAAATAAGGCATGCAAATTTATGTTTATAGCTGCACAATTCACCATAGCCAAACTATGGAACTAGCCAAGATGTCCATCAACAGATGAATGGATTCCAAAACTATGGGATATATACACAATGGAATTTTACTCAGCCATAAAGAAAAACACAGTTACATCATTTACAAGGAAATGGATGGAACTGGAGAACATTATGCTAAGTGAAATTAGTCAGTCACAAAAAATAAGAAATCAGATGCTCTTCCAAATATGCAGAAGCTAGGGAGAAAATGGGTCATAGGAGGAACTCTAGATGAAGAAGGAGATACTATAGATGAGCAAATAAGGCAACCTAACTGAGGGGATAGGGGGAAGAAGGAGGGAAGTTCTCTAATGCACATGATGTACTTTCAAAAACATATCAATGTCAATCACTAAGCCAAACATGAGAAGGAGGGAAGGGGAGGGAATGGAGCAGGAATTGGGTGAGGGCTAATTGGGTGATGTGTGCATGTGTGTCTCCACCATCTTGTACCCCATTAAGATGTATGACTTCAATGCACCAATAAAATTTTCAAATAAAAAGAACAGGAGAACAGCTTCCTATGTTGAAGCTCTAATCACTATCATAGCAGTATTTAGAGGTGGAGGCTTACGCTTGGTTGAGGGCATGGGGGTGGGTTTCTCACAATGCGATTAGTGTCCTTCTAAGATGTTGAGGAAACCAGAGCACCTCTCTCTATGCCATGAGAGAACACAACAAGAAGGTGGCTGACTGCAAGCCAGAAAGCAGGCCCTCAACACACACCAATTCTTCCAGCACCTGGATCTTGGGTTTTCCAGCCTCCAGAAATTGTAGGAAATAAGCATTGTTGTTGAAGCCACTCAGTCTGTGGGACCTGATTGTAGTGGCATAAATGGACTAAAACAAGCTTCTTTCTCCCACCAAAATGGGACTGTTTATTGCAGGATCGGAATTCCCACTCTACATCCAAAGGAACTATCATCTGTGGATACCTCCAGTGCTTGAAGCAGAATCACTGCTCTCTTGATAAGCCAGCATCCTAAGATCAACTCCCCAGGACTTAAGATTGTCTGTTAATGTTTAGATCTCAGAGATTTCTAAGCTTCCTACTTAAGTACTCTGACTCCTTCTCTACCACAATTTCCAATAGTGAGCTTCTTCACCCTCAATCAATCCATCATAAGGAAATAAGAATAAATACCCAATCTATATTAGAAAAAAGGAAGGAAACAAATTTGGAGGGACACATTTTCATGGAAGAAAAAAAAGGGATGATTATGTTCATCCATACTAGCACTTCAGAATACCAGACCTATATGTATTGCAAGAGACCATCCATACACATGTCACTATGCAAGACATAACCCAAACATAAAACCCATAGCTATACAAGACAGCAAATGGCCAGCTCTATGGTGAGAGAGGATGAACACTAACCTGGAAAGCAAAAGGGCCCTTTCTGGAATATACCTTTTGCTGCATAACTATGGAAAATTGAGTATAGCCAGTGTACTGAGCCCTGGGGACATAGAACCACAGAAGGTCTATCCCTAACTTTACCAGGCTAGGGAGGATTTGGGGACTATATCTCCTCAAATTGCATTTCTCTATCATGTTAATGAATCTGTGAACCATATCCATGCTAAAGTCAATCATTAAATTAGAGACTGAAAATGCTTTGGAAAGCTCATTATCATTATATCAAAGCTATTTTACCTGGTAGAGCCACAAGGGTCTACTAGTGAGTTTGTGCATGGTTTTACATCCTGCCTGACTCCAGGAGTTGCTCATGGTACTATCTGTGTATAAAAGTTTCTGCACATGGAGCTCCCTTGTGGCCACTTACTAAATATTATAATACACAGTTGGTTGGATTGTGTATATTCTAATGGCACATGAATCCTGAGCCTTCTGGGTTAATCACTTTCTCTTAAAGATGTCAGAAGAAATTTTTCTTTTGCAGAAAAAATTCCATTTCGCCATTGCCAAGAAGTCCTTTGGTCCCTCTGTGTTCTCAGCTCACTGGGACAGTTGATTATTGTGTCATGACCTTCAAGTCAACGTTACATATGCTTCATCTTCCCAGGCAATTTTACTCTTTCTTGAACATCACTGATCCCCTATGGATCTAAGGCCCCTCCCCTGGATTTCAGTCAAGTCTCTTCTACTAGGGACACACAAATAACAGTGATAACACAGCAAAGCCCTTCTTTATATTTATCCTTTCACAGGAAATTGTCCTTGGCCTGTGAATCAAAAAGAATATTTTAATGTTCTTTCTTCTCCTGCCCACCTTTTAGCCTCCAGCCCACCTCTTCTGAAACCATGGCAGTCTTTCCCTCTGGTCTTGTTAACCCTTGTCTAAAAAAGCAAATTTTTCTACACGATTGATGTTTGAGTGTAAATTTGGAGCCCTGCTTTCAGAGCGTGACAGGAATAAATAAAAAGACAAATTGTAGGTCTTTGGTTGTCACAGCAGGGACTCCTATCATGCCATCAGCTTTCTTGTCCCCAAATGTGCGAACTGCCTGAAAGACCAAGGTAATTGAAAAGCAGGCATAAACCTTTGATTTCTCTGATATTAACGGAAATTGCCTCCTACAGAGGTTGCTTTCTGGCTTAGTGCTCTGAAAGAGAGACAGGCCATTCTGTTTCTAACACAGAGATTTAATACTTTAGTCAATCAAGGAAGGAAAATCTCAGTGGACTAGTAGGAACAGGACTAATAGGGTTGCTCAGTTCTTCCAAATCTATTTGGAGAGCAGCACTTTCATATTCTTTCTCCCTCCTCTCTCCTTCTCTCTCTCTCTCTCTCTCTCTCTCTCTCTCTCTCTCTCTCTCTCTCTCTCTCTCTCTCTCTCCTCCTTTGCTTACCCTCCTCTTACCACAGAGAGAGAAAAGATGAGCAGTAGATATATCAGAATACCCACATTATCTTGCCCCAAAATATGCAGCACCTCAGTTTAACTTCTTCAAGTTTATGATGTCCATCTCCATTAACTAGAATACTGGTCTCAAAAATAAGACAAATGTTTATGATATGGATAGCATTTCCCAAGGGCTTCTGTGTCAAAGGCTTGGACTCCAGGATGGCACTACTAATATGTGCTGGGGACCTTTAAAAGGTGGGGCTTAGTAGAAAGCCCTTAAGTCACTGGGAGAATCCCTCAAAGGAGAATTATATAAATTATAAAACACAGGGTTTAACATATCAGCAATAAAAATTTTAAATATTAAAAAACACAAGGTCAAAATATATTGATTGGGATACATCTTAATTCAAAGAAAAACTGAGTTATGATTTCTGTGTGGGCCCATAAAAAGCTGTTTCAGGAAATGCTGGGTAAGGCAGCTGCCTAGAACCTGCAACTCTGATTATCTACTCAAGGATTGGACGTGTTCGTAAGTCTCAAGTGAAGCTGAGCTTAGCCATCATCTGCCTAGCTTAGAAGGAGCCCTCAACCCAATGTTCTGTATTCCCAAGTAGTTGCTAGGTAACCCAGAGTTCCAGCGGTCATTTTCTTCAGGTATTTGCCACTCTATTCCCTACCATATCCCACCTGAATATCAAAAACTCACCCTCTGTTTCAAAGTGATTACATGTACCTGAACTGGATGGGCAAGAATGGGATAACGCAAAGAAGTATGGATGGGGCTTAAAAAGCTTCTGGCACCAGTTAGCAGCACTTGCATTGACCAATCATTAGGGAATGTGTGGGGTGTCACTGGAAGGCACTCCCCAGTGCCAACACCATTAGGAGGTCTTCCAAGATTTCTTCTGCATCCACATAAGTTGCAGTGTTCATGTAAGGAGTGATAAAAGGCATGTCTGTGGGATATGCCTTGGCTCTTCTGCACTTTCCTAAAACCAGTAATGGTGATACCCCAATTTTTTTCTCTATCTCCCTCTGTTCTCCTTGTGTTCAGATGACCTAAATTCCCACCATCTTCAGTTTTCTCCTAAGTTATATCCCATCTTAGCTCAGATGACCCTCACCTGATCTAAGGCAGAGGGAAAGGCAGCAGGGAGGATTCTCACACCACTCTCTATTCTCTTTGAAATTTATTTTCATGGTACAAATAATCCCTATAGATTTTTCTCACAGGCTTCTCGTCAGGTGAGCAAAAACTCATTTTGGAAATCTCAAAGCATTTTTAAAGACTCATTGAAAGTGACTTTCTCCTTGTAAACCTGCTGCAAGAATCTTGGTTCTCTCTAGGTAATTGTGAATGTTCCTGTATGACTTGAGGAAAGGTCAATATGTGTAAGAATGTTCAAAAATAAAAAATAGGCACAAAACAGTATATCAAAATAATATCTCTTAGCTGGGCATGGGTGGCACACACCTGTAATCCCACTACTTGGGATGCTGAGACAGGAAGATTGCAGGTTAACACCAGCCTCAGCAAATTAGTGAGGCTCTCAGAAACTTAGTGAGTTACTGATTCCAAATAAAAAGTAAAAAGGGCTGGGGTATATCTCAGAGGTAGAAAGCCCCTGGGTTCAATTCCCAGCACCACAAAAAATAGTATCTCTTTACAACCACCTTTACCACTCTTTTCCTTCTCTGATGATTCATTAATAATTTAGTGCCGCCGGGCGTGGTGGCGCACGCTTGTAATCCCCGCGCTTGGGAGGCAGAGACAGGAGGATAACGTAGGTTCAGAGCCAGCCGCGCGTGCTGGCTTAAGAGACCCTGTTTCCAAATAAAAATGTAAAAATAGGTCTGGGAGTGTAGCCCAGAGGTAGAAGGGCTTCCAGGAACCCCAGTACTACAAAAAAAAAAAAAAAAATTAGTGCCCCTTCAGCAACTCAGCTGAAACTTTTTTCTCATTTCTTAGTTGTTAAATCTTCTACAAGTCGAGTATCCTTCATCCAAAAATGTTTGGGATGAGAATAGTTTTCAGTGTCAATTTTTTAATTTTATAACATTTCCATATATGTTATGTGATATTTGGGGATGGGACCCAGGTCTGAACATAAATTCATTTATGTTTCCTATATATCTTACACGTATAGCCTGGTGGTAATTTAAAATAACATTTTAGTGTACCTGGCTTTTGATTGTGGCCCACCACACAAGGTCAAGTATGGGATTTTTCCACTTGTGGCATCATGCAGCGTTCAGAAAGTTTCAGATTTTGGAACATTTCAGATATTGGAATTTTTAGACTAGAGATGTTCAACCTGACATTTTTTACTTCAGATTTGGATCTCTGTTGGCATTAATAATGCTGACCATATCCTCTATATTAGGACCTGGATGTGGTGATTCATAATTAACCTACTAGCCAAAGTCCACAAGGGAAATTATTGGAAGGATACTGAGATAGCTTCTCCCAAATGGGTTTCTTGTTCAGCTCTTTACCATGGGGTTTGCATCCAGGTCTGACATTTTCAAATCAATCCCTGCACCCAGGGTAGAAACTATCCTCTATAACTAGCGAATATTATGCTAAGTGAGCTTGGCCAGTCTCAGAAAGTAAAGGGTCATGGGTTTTCATATATGGAAGCTAGAGAGAAATTGAGAAACAAAATAGACTTCAGATAATGAGGAGAGATATCAGTAGAATAGTGGAAGGAGACAGAGAAAGGGATAGGCGGGGAGGGAGGAGATGATGAAGGAATCAGTCCAAACAATCCTATGTACATTCATGAAACTATTATTATCAATTCCAATATTATGCATGGGAATGGGGCGGGAACAGGGTGGAAATGTATTAGGTGATATATACATGAATGTTTCTATCACACTAAACCTCAATATGATGTATGGTTATAATGCACCAATAAAAGTATACTTAAAAAGAGAAATTGTCTTCCATAATAACCTCCAATAAATGCAAATGACATGTCTTAATATTATTATTTTCAATCAATTGAAGCCTGCCTCCTTGTAACTTCCACATATTACATCTGCCTCCTCCCTCAAGACACTTTGGTATAAAAAGGTAGATCTGGATCAGACAGAAAACTTCAAGCAAGAACACATTAGTCATTACCATTCTTCATTGAAATGTTCTCTAAAATCAAATATTATACAGATCAAACAATTCTAAAGAATAGCATCTCTAATAAGTTTTCTGATTCTTATCATCTTAACTAAAGTTTCCTGAAATGTATTTATTAGCACTAGAAAAAAAGAGATAGTATTTGTATATAAAAGCCTATTTAAAATTCTACTTATGCCCACTTATTTCACCTACTACAGATGCTTTTTTATGTTTTGAAGAAAAACAAATAAGGAATAAATAGAAGGCCAGTGCTTCACATCTAAGCATGTATCCACATTGAATATTATTCTCAAATCTGCATCACTTAGTAACTCGAATATGAAGTGATACTTTCTTCAAAACCAGGGGGTGGTGGTTAATTGTAGGTCTTGTGCCTTGCACGTACTATAGAAAAGCCCCCAGGAATAGAATGAATCATATTTGTTCTCAGACAAGAAGGCAGAAGGCACCCTGTGACCATAGCATGATGAATTCTGTTCTGACATTTCAGTGGTTCAATCTTCAGACAAGAATAGGATCCCCACATGTGGCGGTTGACTCAGCAGGGTGAAGCGTGACATTACAACTCAGGGCGGAAATAATTGTATCTGTCTTTTTTCATTCAAGTTCCTTTTTGTATTTGATTTCATTGAGGGAAGCCAACCTTTCTAATCAGGAAATTGTGTTCTTTCTGTTTTCCTAATCAATTCATAGAGTGTGTTCTGGCCCACTGGCTGGGTCAGTCATACATTAATAGAACCATAAGGAAGAATGGAGCATGTATGTATCTCTAGTCTAGCCCTCTAATTTTGCAGTCAAAAAAGTCAAAGTCCAGAGAATTTTTCCAAGAACAGCTAGCTCTTCCAATGGCTTATGAATATTCTTCATCCTGTCATTTTTAAAAGATGGGGGGAGAGTCTCTGGGCTTGGGTTTGGGAGAACAAAGGGTTTGTTTACACAGGTGGCTGAGAGTCCAGGAGAGAAGTGTACACTGGTGAGGAAGGAGGAAAAAATGAATGAGTCTTCATGCTGGCGAAGTGGTCTAGGTGCCCATTTATGCAGGTGTTTTTACTCAACCCCAGCTGCCTGCTGGATTCCAAGCTGGATGATCAAAGTCCTCAAGAGCCTACTGGGTTTCTGCAGCACAGGGCTTTATGCTGGTGACAGAGATACTGTGCCCTCCGCAGCTCAGGACTCCCACCTCACACTCAGACATTGTCTGCTCCTTGCCATCCACTTCCACACAGACGCTGAACCCTTTTTCCTGGCACTCCGAGACTTCTCTGCAAATACATTTGCTGCTCTGGGCTGGAAAATATAAACGAGAGAGGTTTGATGGTATGCACATCATGGATTTGGGAGGGCCAAACCACATTACCTTCAGAGTAATCATTATCCCCTGGAAGACCAGTAGGACCAGGCAACTGAGGCATTTTACTCCACTTGGAATGAATGGCTTTCTATTGGTTGGACCCATGTGAGGCAATTCTATTCAAGTCAGGTACTCTCTGGCTCTCTCCTCACACATGCCAGCATCATGTGAGCCAGCTATCAAGTGTAATCCTTCATCCTTCCAGACCAGATGAGAAGATCTCAGCAAAAGAACAAAGAGTCTTTTTTGAGAGAGAGAGAGAGAGAGAGAGAGAGAGAGAGAGAGAGAGAATGAGAATTAAGCTGGGCTTAGTGGGTCATGCCTGTCATTCTAGTATTTTGGAAGTTGAGACAGGAGGATCACAGGTTCAGAACTAGCCTCAGCAATTTAGCAAGGCTCTTAACAAACTAGTGAAACCCTGTTCCCAAATAAAAGATAAAAGTAGGGCTGAGGGTATATAGCTCAGAGGTATAATGCCCCTGAGTTCAATCCCCAGCACTAAGAGAAAGAGAGAAAGAAAAAGAGGAAAAAAATAGAGAGAATAATTAAACTTGTTTTGAGGGAGAAGGCATGGCACACAAAGGGCTACATATGCTATAAAAACAAACCAGAAATGAATTGGGGAGGAAAGGAGTCTATCTGGGAAAAGGGTGTGCTGAAATACACTTACTAGATGTCTCCAGAAGGAGAGGAGTGACAGGGTCAGGCAGCAGATGGTGGGGAACCACCAAACCCAAAATAATCCCATTTGTGGCTACAGTCACATATGTCTTTGTCTGTGCTGCAAACCATGATGGAGTGAGGGGAAAGGTGCCTGTTAGGTATAGTCCAGGATGGGGAGGGAGCCAAGAGCTGGTGGGGAACAGGTTTACAGATGCAGAGAGGCAGGGAAGAGACTGCTCCAGCCACCCAGCCCATCCAAAACTGGGACGTGTGCCATGGCCTTGGTGGTATTGAAGATCATTGTAAATGCTACCTGGACACAGACTTAGCAAACACTGAATCAAGGAAGTAATTATTTTGTCTATTATCTTCAAATTCTTCTGATTTCCTAGGAGAAAGTGTCAGCTTGGTGGTAGTATGTTTTTAACACCCCTCTAAAACTTAATAGATTTTCTTATCACAAAGATCCTTATCAGTCCTAGAGGAATCCTCAACTCTCTTGTTCTTACTGTATGGATTTTTCTAGTAACCAAATACTTATGACAAAAGATACTTTCTTTAAAGGATGTAATATATAAGGTCTCTTTTGGGGGGAAGAAGGGGCAATCTGGAGATTGAACTCAGGGACACTCTACCTCTGAACTAAACCCCCAGCTCATTTTTTTTTTTTTTTTATATTTTGAAACAGAGTCTCCCTAAGTTGCTGAGGGCTTCAATAGGTTGCTAAGGACGACCTCAGATCTGTGATCCACCAGTCTCAGCCTCCCAAGTATTGAGATTAAGGTGTGCACCATACCCGGCTACCATTTTTAAAAAATGTTTATGTTACTCCTTTTAGAAATGAGTACATGAGCCGGGCGTGGTGGTGCACGCTTGTAATCCCCGTGCTTGGGAGGCGGAGACAGGAGGATCACGCAGGTTCAAAGCCAGCCACGCTGGCTTAAGAGGCCCTGTTTCCAAATTTTTAAAAAAAGTATAAAATAGGTCTGGGAGTGTAGCCCAGAGGATAAAGGGTCTCCAGGAACCCCAATACCACCAAAAAAAAATGAGTATATGACGTGGTGGCACATGCTTGTAATCCCAGAATTTGAGAGGCTGAGACTTGGAGGATTGCAGTTCGCGGACAGCCTCAGCTACTTAGTGAGGCCCTCCGCAACTTAGTGAGACCCTATTTCAAAATAAAGAATAAAAAATAGGGCAGGGAGTATAGCTTGGAGGTCGAATGCCCCTGGGTTCTATTCTCAGACCAGCAAAAAAAAAGAAAATGAGTACATGATATGAATAATACAAAGAGCAAAAGTCATGAAGGTGGAATGGGAATCACTGAAGTTGCAGAGAACACTAGATCATCAGGAATGGATTCTGGTCCTCTTAGCTACTTGATCTGTGCCCCTCTCCAAGGAAGGAAATGGAAAGGGCATTTACTGTCAAAGCAGCATGAGTCTTTGATATCCTCAAGCATCTGCCTGGATCCACTACTAATCAGAACATTGTCTAAGGCCACAGTACTATTACTTCAGCATCCTGATCATCACAAGTACCACACGCTCCTTACCATCACATTTGGCCCATAGTGGACAGGTGCCACAGGCTCTGTCGACAGCTGAAGCAGGGAGAGCACAGCCGTCCTTACCAATGAGGGTGTAATTTCTACCCTGACAGTGGAGAACGTGCATCTTGCAAACTGTTAGAGGCAATATCCTTTTGCTTCTCTCATCTCGAGCACATACATTCAAGGAAGACCTGAAAAGAATTTTAATTACATTATTTACAAGATTTTTGTTCTTAAGAGCTGAGGAGGAGAAAGTGAAAAGCGAGGCTTTAAGGCTCATTGCTCCACATGTTACCGCCCACAGCGAAAACTGGAGCATTGACTAGGATCCCTTTCCTTCCTGGAGCCCAACACCCTTGGGTCTTCAAAATGGACATATTTACTCTGTATGTGTTCATAGTTTGCAAGCGTAGCTACCTAGTGTTAGCTTCATCTAGAACAGTTCAGATATAGCAAACTAGATGAGAAGGTGAGCTCTGTGAGGGACTGCTAATAAATTGGTAACAAAGAAGAAAGAAAATCAGGAAGGATTAAAAAATCAAAGCGATCCTATCCAATGAAATTATTGACCACAAGAGAAGTGAGCTCCTCCCATCCCAGCAGCCCTGAGATTTCATGTCCACAGTACAGTATTGTCCTATAATAAATGACCCTGAATCACCTAGGAAAGATGAACCTGTTTTTTTCAAAGCTATTTTTAAAGGGTCTATGTTTACAAAGTACTTTAGAAATGTTTCATAAAAACTGCTACTTCTTTCTTATGCACTGGTGCTAAGATAGTAAGATATAAGCTATTTAGAAATGTCACTAATAAAAACAACCACATTTTTTAATGCTGATGGATAAGAAAAGCATTTGTGCAAACAATGTGCTTTTTGTCTATCACATGAAGTCAGAAAGACTCTACATTCCCATATTTTATTTAGTTTTCTCTTTGATCAAGAGCTAAATTTACTTGAAAAATAAATTTTAAAAAATATACTTACCTGGATTTACTAACATAACAAAAACTATCATTTTGATTTGTATTTATCTCTTGCTGTGTATATTTAAATTTTAAATAGAACTAATCAGAAGAGCTGAAATGGCAGAGATGTTACATGCCGCCTTGTTATCTGATACCATGAAATGATATGAAAAACTTATACGATACCATGTCTATAAAAGATGGGCTGCAGAGAAAGCACAGGAACTGGGGAAGTTGGAAAGCGGAGGAAAGTGATTCTATTTAAACAATGACTAATAGAGAATAACAGCAGAGTTGTAATATGATAGTCGGAATGGATTGGAGCTGACCACCATTTTTATTTGTACCATTTAGTTATCGTCTTCCTCACATCAGAAGTTACTATATAGGATCACCATATACTATCACAAACCAATTTTTGTTTTAATGGCCATAGCAAGTGAAAGCCAAGAAATTAGTCATTATATCAGTGTTTTGATTCTTAACCTTAAAGATGGCCCATGAGCCCAGGGGCTGAATTTTTCCCATTTCCTCCCAGACTTCCCTCTTCCCCATCCACCTGGGAGGCTGACTGGTAAGGACCACAACAGGGACTTCTTTGTCCTCAACTTCAGGTGGGTTTCTCAATGGAGAGTGACAGTGGGAGGTTGGAGTCAGGAAGGAGCTTACATTTGGGGTGTTTATCCCTCTGGCTCCCCTCTGTGGGATCTGAAGGCCTGAAAGAGTCTGCTTATCCTCACTGGCCATCTCCATAAAGCCCTTTCTCTCTCCAGGTTCCCTAAATTCTTCTTCTCCTCCCTCCTTCAGGCCTGGCAGTGGATAGATGGCACAGCTGTTACTAGTCCAAGAGTCTTGCTCTGAAGCTTGTAATCTCCTTTACTTTGCCCACACTTTTGTCAAGAGGCCTGCTATATACCGCTTCTCATCCTAATACTAGGACCATGACATAAACATGTACCAGCTACTCCAGATGCCCTCCCACAATAATTTCAAGCTCATAACATTCTTACAATGCAAATCTAGAGAAAAGGCTTCAAGAACCAAAAAAGTAGCTGCTCTTTTCCCCATCAGTACCACTTTAAGAGTTTCTGTCCCTGGGAATTTCAGCCTAATCCTCTAAAGCTCTAAGTCCTCAGATGACAGTTTTGCCTTTTTCCTCTGTTTTATATATAGAACAAGCAGTGTTCAAGTAGTCCCCCAGCATTTCCCACTAGTAAGAATAGAACACCTCTTAACACGGTGACTGTCAGCCTGGTCACCCAGGCAAGAAACCGGCAGCTAATGAGCCAGAATACATTGCAAAAAGACCCTTAGCCATTGGTAAAACACACCTTCAATCTAACGGACACTAGCATCTAAGAAATCATCTCATTTATCTAGGATAAAAAAAAAAACAGAAAAGTGTAGACAACAGAGCTTACCCACATTCGTAGGGCATTTTGCAAACACATCTTGAATTCTGCAGTTTCTCCCAGTGCTGACATTCAGGAACTGTCTGAGTTAAAGGGGTTTCTAAAAGAAAAGCATAAAGAAGATGCAATCATTTGGGGAAGAAGAGCTTCCACACAGTAAGCAGGATATTCTCTTAAATATTGAACCAGGGTCTGTACTATTCTCAGCTGTAGGGGGTTTCTACTTTAAAAATGAATAACAAATCTGAAGCCAGCCTCAGCTACTGAGTGAAGCTCTCAGCAACTTAGTGAGACCCTGTTTCCAAATAAAGTATAAAATTGGGCTGGGAGCATAGCCCGGAGGTAGAAAAGCCCCTGGGTTCCACCCCTGGTACCACAAAAAAAATGAATAACAAATCTATAGAGCAGTTTACACGAGAAAGGTAGCACTGGTGGTAATAGTTACCCTTTCTTGAGCATGTACAATTGGTAATATATATATATGGTGTGTGTGTGTGTGTGTGTGTGTGTGTGTGTGTGTGTGCATGTGTGTTACTGGGGATAGAACCATAGAACCCAGGGGCATTCTACCTCTGAGCTATACTACCAGCTCTAGTTTTTTTTTTTTTTTTAGTCTTTTTTTTTTTTTTTTTTTTGCGGGTCTGGGATGGAACCCAGGGGCATTTGACCTCCGAGCTACACCCCTGCCCTATTTTTTTTTTTTTTTTTTTTGGTGGTACTGGGGTTCCTGGAAGCCCTTCTACCTCTGGGCTACACTCCCAGACCTATTTTTACATTTTTTTTTTTTATTTGGAAACAGGGTCTCCTAAGCCAGCACCCGCGGCTGGCTTCGAACCTGCGCGATCCTCCTGTCTCCGCCTCCCAAGCGCGGGGATTACGAGCGTGCGCCACCACGCCCGGCGTTCCTGCCCTATTTTTTATTCTTTATTTTGAAACTGGGTCTCACTGAGTTGCAGAGGGCCTCACTAAGTAGCTGAGGTTGTCTGCAAACCGCGATCCTCTAGGTCTTAGCCTCCCGAATGCTGGGATTACAAGCGTGCGCCACCACGCCCGGCTTTAGTCTTTCTATTTTTAAACAGGGTCTCACTGAGTTGTGAAGTGCCTTGCTAAGTAGCCAACGGTGTTCTTAAACAGTGATCCTCTGGTCTCTGCCTCCTGAATGCTCGGATTAGGAATGCGCGCCACCATGCCTCAAACTGAGTAAGTTTCTGGAGGAACTTACATTAATAAAATTCTCTCCATTACTTTATATTTCCTAGAATCTTATAAAAAATAAACTATCATGCCAATTTTTGACAGGAAGATACCTTGGTCCAGCTTACAAGAGCCTAAACTGACTAAATAAATCATAATGTAAATAATCCCAAGCACCTTGATTTGCCCACCTGCTCCCAGGTTCATTACCAGGGAAGTCACTGACATATACTTTGTTTTTTAATGTACTTTTAGTAGTGCATTGTAATCACACCCCATAATGAACTTCAGAGTAATAGAGACATATGTGCACAAAGCACCTGATGAACTTCCTTCTCACCCCACCTGTCTCCTTCCCCAAACATGATATTGAGATTGACATTGAATTTCATATATGAACATAGCATCAATTGAAGTGTTTCTGGGATATACTTTGGATTCTAAAACTAGATATTCATTTTATATATTTCAGTATATTTATATAAAAAGTATGTTTTTATGAATACAAAAACTATTAAATAGTTCCTTACTTTGGAAAATCTAAGAGATTTAGATATGACAGTATAATCTTGTGAACAATTCCTACATATGGAAAGTGGTAGTAATCTGAAGTATGCCTGCCATGGCCAGAAATATCAATGACAAATAATCATTCTTCAAATATTTCAATTTTAAGTGGTATTATCCTAACTATAATGTCGTATGCTGAATTGGATTGTAGAATGTAAAAAGGTCACTAGCGGAAAAACTGGTGATATCCAAATAAAGTGTGTAGTTTTTCAACAGTATTGTACTCATATTAATTTCTTACTTTTAATCAACTCAGTTATGTAAGAAATAAAGATGGGTAAAGGGTATGTGAAAACTATATTTGCAGCTTCTCTAAAATACAGTTATTCCAAAGTAAAAATTTTTAAGTGGCATATTTTAGACCAGTGCTTCTCAACCAGGAAAAAAAGGTTTTCCCCCAGAGGCACATTTGGCAATGCCTAGAGATGTTTTTATTGTCACCATAGGGAGGAGGTGCTTCTAGCACCTGGTAGAGACCACAGATACTGCTAACCATCCTCAGTCACAGGACAGGCTCCCACAACAGACTCACGGGCCCCAAATCACAATAGCACTGAGGTTGAGATACCAAAACTAGAGTTCAAAGATAAAGCCGTATAAAATAGGTGTGCATTATGACTGAAATTTTATTTAAGGCTACATTTTGAAATTTTAGTTTTTATATACATGCTTTTTTAAAATCATTATAATTTCATTGTGGAAAAAAAAATCCCTTATAGGATCACCTTACACTAAAGATGTTTAAGAATTTTGTAGTTAAGAACAGAACTTTATCTTACAGCTTGGTTAACTATGTAGACACTCTTAAAGCCCACACAAATATGTGCCTATGCTCACATCAATAGGAGAGCAATGATCCAGCGAAGGTATGAGGGAATGGAGAGTTATTGTTCAATGGATATAGAGTTTCAACTTAGAAAAAATGGAAAAAAGAATTCTGGAAATGGGTAGTGGTGGTGTTTATGCAACATACTGATGCCACTGATCTAGACATTTAAAAATGGTTAAAATGACAAATCTTGCATGCATTTTACCACAATAAAAGAAGACTACTGCCGGGCGTGGTGGCGTATGCTTGTAATCCCCGTGCTTGGGAGGCTGAGACAGGACGATCGCACGGGTTCAAAGCCAGCCTCAGCTACTTAGTGAGGCTCTCAGCAACTTAGTGAGACCCTGTTTCCAAATAAAATATATATATATGGTCTGGGAGTATGGCCAGGAGGTAGAAAGCCTCTGGGTTCCACCCCCAGTACCACCAAAAAAAAAAAAAAAGACTACTAAAACAGCTGGTATTTTATTTATTTACTTATTTTTGTAGCTGATACTTTGGAGGCTGACAAACCTGTGATATTTTGTTTGTCATAGGCTTATTTTAAGAGTAGTTATTATTGTTATCTACATCTTCATAAAAACACACAGGTCTGAAAAATATCATTAATTAAAACCAGTTTTAATAGAATTTTCTACTAAGTGGGAGAAAATTCATACTAAATTGTGCTATAAAATGACTGAAGTAGAAAATTCAGAAAGACAACTACATCATCTCCTTAGGAACACAAGGGTGACCTCATCAACTGTTTATTGTTCTCCTTCACTTTAGAATTACAGGGACAGGTGCATTACTTTACAAATCCCCAATGAACTCATATTTATGCTTCAGTGTATGTAGAAAACAAAGCACTTGTCTTCTGATGTGGAGCTCTGACAGATAACAAGCACATCAGACTGGCACAGGGGAGCAATGGGCTTGGACCTGCACCACCACATTCTCTTGCCGGTCATCTGCTTCTCCCCACAGCCCGTATCCACCATGGGCAGCAAAGTGCTCCGTGTGGTCCACTTTCTCTTCAGTCATCAACATCTAATTCACCTGACAGTATCACTTATGGAGTTTACTTCATCCTCACCAGAGGGATGAGTTGAGCATTGAATTAAAAAGCATACACTCTAGAAATTATATCATACAAAATAATATGCAAGTGAGCTTTTCTTCTTTTCTGGTTTCAGCTAGTAAAAATGCAATATTTCCATTTAGTAAAAAGTAAGCATAGCCTGGTGTGGTGGCGCACGCTTGTAATCCTCCCGAGGACTACAATCCACTTGGGAGGTTGAGACAGGAGGATGGCACAGGTTCAAAGCCAGCCTCAGCTACTTAGTGAGGCTTTCGGCAACTTAGTGAGACCCTGTTTCCAAATAAAATATAAAATAGGTCTGGGAGTATAGCTCAGAGGTAGAAAGCCTCTGGGTTCCACCCCCAAGTACCACAAAGTAAAAATAAGCATAGAAGAGATGAGAAATTATTTTAAAACAAATCCATTCCACCGCATATATTTCTAAAAAGAAATTTTTTTGTCTTCTAAATTTGTTTCTACCTTAGAATCTCAAGACAGAACATTTCAATTTGCATAGTGTTTTAAATACTGGATTTGGGGATTTCCTCTATTAAGAACAACTTTACAAACATGAATGTTTTTCTTCAGTAATACCTTCAATAATATTTGCCTCAAGGTGTTAAATTTTTTATTTTCAATTTCAATAATACCAATAAGCTCCCTGGGAGCCCAGAAATTAAACACACAAAATTTTATGTAAAATATCTTATCCCTGTATGTAATCAAAGGAAAAAATAAGAAGGAAAACAAAAGTTTGCTTTTATAAATCCTTTGTTTTCTTGGCACCCTGACAGCTATAGTGATGTAATCTTTCATATGGAGGCTTTAAGTGAGATGTTTCCGAATCATCAGGTGCATGCTTGCCTGCCGTACACTTCACAAGCCTATGTGCATCATGTGAATAACTGCAGCACCACTTCCATCTTGACCTCATTCTCCTGGGAGGCAGGAAGAAATGACTCCTAGTGATGGTGACACAATACCACACAGGTGACCAAAAGGACATGCACTCAGCCGAGTGCAGGGACCCTGAAATAGACACACTCACCTTTCTGCACACACCGGGCATTTTTCAGCTCAGGACTCCACTTAAGGCTGGAGCCACAGAGAAATGTCGCAGGACCTTCTAAGGACAGGCCCACTGAGCAGGAAAGGGTCACCTTCTCTCCAATGTTGTAGAAGGGTTTGTGGGGATGACTCTGTAGGCCATTCGTCAGTACAGGTAGAACACAGGTGATTTCTAAAGATAAAACAGAGCACAAAACAAGAAACATTGCTTCCCTCGGCCATCTTTTTTTAATTTTTTTTTAATTTTATTTTATTGGTGCACTATATTCATACATCATAGTGGGATAGAAACTTTTGTAGACATACATGCACACATCGCCCAGTCAGCCCCCACCCGATCCCCACCCCATTCTCTCCCCATCCCTCCCTCCCATGCTTGGCTTAGTGGTTGACATCTAGTATTATAGCAATTTATCCAAAATTAAAAATGATAATCTCACATAACAGTTTCATTTGTCTGATACCAAGCTTTTGATGACTTAAAGATAACATTTCAATATTTCTTTTTGCTTTCTTTCTTACCAGAGAATATTTTTTTCTTTTTTTTAGGTGAAACTATCATATATTTATTCTTCAGAAAAAAATCTATCCTGATATGGAATATGGACTCCAGATACCCAAAACAATCTCGAAGCAAAAACAAAGCTAGAAGATGTACACTTTCTGACTTCAAACCATATAAAGCTACAATAATTGAAACAGTGTAGCACTGTTCTAAAGGCAGATATATAGACCATTGGAGTCAAATACAAGCCTAGAGCTAACTTCTTCCCTATATTGTCAAGTTATTTTTGACAAGGTTTCCACGAAGATTTGGTGGTGGAAATAATAATCTTTTAACTAAATATTGTTGAAAAATAATAATTACATGGAAAAGAATAAAATTGGACCCTTACCTAATCCCACATACAAGTATTAACTCAAACTAGATAAAAGACCTAAATATAAATCTTAAGACTATAAACTTTTAGGAGAAAAATCTGGGTCATAAAACCTCACAACATTGAAATTGGCAGTGATTTCTTGGATATGATTTCAATGGCACAGGCAACAGAAGCGTATACAAACTCCCTAAAAAATAAAGGAAAATATTGTATATCCAAAGACAATGTAAACAGAGTTAAAAGTTACTAATAGAATTGGATAAAATATTTCCAAATGCTATATCTGAAGATATATTAATATTCCAACTAGAAATCCTAAAAATTAACAACAATAAAGGCAAACAATACAATTTAGAGATAGGTAAAAGACTAACATAAATAATGAATCTCCACAGATAACCAATCTTAGTTGTCTGTTGGATGGAAACTCTTGTTTCTCTGGTTCTGGTGAGTGTTACCTATTTCTTCTTTGTAGTTAATCTCTTTGAGTATTTTCTCTAGCGCTGGTTTTGAAGACATAAATTCCTTCAGTTTCTGTTTGTCATGGAAGCTTCTTATTTCTCCATCTAATTTGATAGAAAGTTTTGCTGGATAGGAAATTTTTGGCTGGAAGTTGTTTTCTTTCAGAGTTTGGAATATGTTACTCCAAGCCCTTCTGGCTCTCATGACTTGGTTTGGGAAGTCTGGAGTGATTCTAATTGGTTTGCCTCTGAATGTCACTTGGCCCTTTGTTTTTGTTGCCTTTAAGATTCTCTGCTTGGCTTCCACATTGGTCATTTTGACAATTATATGGCGTGGGGATCCTCTTCTCCGATCCTGTCTAAAGGGAGTTCTATAAGTTTCCTGGATCTGTGTATCAACCTCTTGCTCTATGTTTGGAAAATTTTCTGCTATTACTTCCTTGAAGAGATTGTTGATCCCTTTGGTATCACTTTCTTTTCCCTCCTCTATTCCAATTATTCTTAGGTTAGCTCTCTTAAGATGGGCCCATATTTCTTCAATGTCAGATTCCTGCTGTTGGATATCTTTTTCTAGATTAGAAACTATGCATTCATTTTTGGATTGCTCATCTTCTAAGAGCGAGATTCTGTTCTCCATGTGTTCTAATCGGTTGTTTGTGCTTTGAATTGAGGCCTTTACTTCATTAATTGCATCCTTTATCTCTTTTTGGCTCTCTCTGAGTTCTTTTCGAAGCACCTCTATTATTTCTACAGTTATTTTCCTGATTTGATCTTCTAGAAATCTCTGATTTTCTGTTTTATCAGGTTCTGATGTTGTGGGGTTGTGCACATTCATTACTTCAGTGTTATTCCTCTTTCCCATGATTTTGGAGGTTTGTGCCTTCTCTGGGTTCTTCCCTTAGGTCACTATGGCTTCACTTAAGGTGCTCTGGATCTCGAGTCTGTATTATCTCAGACCCTACTACTCCTTTACTGGGTTGTATCACAGAGTCTCCGACCCAGGGAGTCGATAGAGGCTGCTTTAAACTATGGGGGGTGCCAGGTTGCACGCTCTCCTATGGTGTGATATCTCTGCCACCACCACTCCCTCACTGGGTCAAGTCCCAGGAGGCACAATACTGGGATTTCTCCTCTGTGGCCCGCAATTTGACTCACTGTTCTTGAGTACGTAGATGTAGCTGTACTGGACTCGGTGAATTCACTGCTGCTGCTGCCACCGGTGGCAATATGGCGCCTCTGCCACGCCCTCGGCCATGAGGCTGGCGTATTTTTTCTTCTCTGGTTTTGATTTCCACTCTGAATCCCTGCAGCGTGTGCTGAGCTCAGCCACTGGGAGCTTTAAATGCTGTCTGCGCCAAAAGATCCCGCCTGGCTGTTCCGCATCGGCTCACCTTGGCTTGCTGTAGCCGTCCGCTGAGTTCGCCGCTGCCGCCAGCAGTATGGCGCTGCTGCCGCGTCCTCAGGCGCGTGTGTCTCCTCTGTGGCCCTGAGCTCTGTTCTCAGTCCGCTTTCTCTCTGGAGCCTGGTGGTTTTTTTGTTTTTCTGGTGATGGTGTTTTCTGGCTATGAAAGGCGCTCTTTTTGTGGTAATGGAGATTGGTTGTTAGCGGGACTCTTAAGCCCCGCTTTTCTCGGTCGCCATCTTCCCGGAAGTCTTTTTTTAATTTTTAAAAAAATTTTATTGGTGCATTGTAGTCAT
The DNA here is from genome assembly GCF_963383645.1 of Muscardinus avellanarius. Lineage (NCBI taxonomy): Eukaryota > Metazoa > Chordata > Mammalia > Rodentia > Gliridae > Muscardinus > Muscardinus avellanarius. Next base: position 36,207,500 of record NC_137786.1, on the reverse strand, counting down.
ATATCTTAATGGAGTATAAGAAGGTAGAGATATACATGCACACGTCACTCATTTAGCTCCTCCCCAACCCCCCCCCCATTCCTTCCTCCTTCCTTCTTCTCATGTTTGGCTTAGTGATTGGCTTTGATATGTTTATAAATGTACATCAGGGCATCTTTTTAAAAGCAGTCTTAGATGGCATTGAGATGCTTGTTCTGCTTTTTCACCTTAGATACAAAAAGAACTGAATTCACTCTTCAGCTCCCCTGGAACACAGGCCCCCAGTGCCAGGCACATAATTGACCACTAAGTGACTGAAGGGTAACAACACTGGTATCCTCTTCCCCTGCCCTCAAAGCAATGCAACTACTTGAAATAAACTAGTCGACAGATAACAGCCATGAAGCATTGCCTTCCCTTACAACCAGACTTTTCAGGACTGCCACTTTTCTGTCTTATGTGGGGAAGACCTTCTCAATCTACCCACCCCAGATTTTTCCAAAGAGCCATTTTCTTTTGACCATCATTAGCTTCAATTAGGTATATTGCTATCAGAATTTTTTGTGTGTGTGTGGTACTGGGGTTCCTGGAAACCATTCTACTTCCAGGCTACATTCCCAGACCTATTTTTATACTTTTTTATTTGGAAACAGGGTCTCTTAAGCCAGCATGGCTGGCTTCGAACCTTTGCGATCCTCCTGTGTCCACCTCCCAAGCGCGGGGATTACAAGCGTGCACCACCACGCCCGGCGCTATCAGAATTTTTTTAAGTGCCATCTTTAACCTTACAACCATAAAACTACTCAATATTCTTTGGCTTTTCATCTCTGTTCTTTCTTAATTACATTCTTTAACTCAAATCTACTTAGAAAAACAACAGGGAAAAATGAGAAATATTTATAGTTATGGGGAGCAGGTCAAAATTTATAATGTTAAAAAAAATCTTTGCAATTTCCTTAGAGGACTTTGGACAATATTTTACAAAAGACTGCTTAATAGCTGAAAACTCATTCGTTCATTTATTCAAAATCAGCACTCATTGAGTGCCTCTCTTCTGCCAAACATGTTGGATACTGGTGGAAACACAGAAAGGTAAAAGTCACATTTTGTGCCTTCAAAAACAATAATCTAGTATTGGATTTATTTCTGGCATCGTGAGTTTGCTGGTTTCACAATCACTATCATACAAAGACAAACCTGAAGAGTATACAAAATTAAAAGAAAAAGTACCTCAGAGAAAATCAGAAAGCTATCAAAACAGAACAACTTTTAAAGTCCAAGGTTCCAGAAAGAAGAGTAATCTAAGTGGGTGATTACAAAATCTGGAAATGTTTCTTCCGCTTGCAGTGCTTGTAAATTAACATATATTTCAACTCAGAGGTTGAAAGATGATAATTTTTAGCAATGTCACATGCTAGGGAAAAAAATTGGAATATAGTCCCATCAAGAAGGAGAGGCCCAGGAAGAAAACCCACACTTTTTATTAGATTCCTTTAATGGAAGTTCCCTTGGAACAAAGATAGATCAGACATAAACCAGCTTTGCTGCTTGCCAGAAACAAAACTAATCTTTACTAAAGGAAGATAACTCTGTCATGGTACATCCACCCTTTTGGCTTTCTCAAATTGTTTCTTTAATTTTTTAATGTTGTAAAGTATGACATTTAATCAAAACTAATGTAACATGCAAAACAATAGGAATTGACCAAAATCCAACAACAAAAAAGACAATAAAAATACTCTTAGGAGATGAAATGAGCAGATACAGGCCTTGAAACAACTATAATTAATAAATTGGAAAAATACTAAATGACAAATGGAGAATTTCACCAAAGAATTGAAAATTTAAAATGAGGCAAATGGAATATCTAGAACTGAAAAATGGAATTAAGAATTCAACAGAGTTCTTAGAAGTGTATTATAAACATTATATGTAGATTAATAAACTAAAAGATAAATCAACAAAAACATATTAGAATGAAAGAGAATAAAAGAAGGAAAACAAAGAAAAGAAGTTTTGAAAATAGTTATAATTTCTCCAGCCCTGGTAGGGTTGTACTTGAAGATTAGCAGCATCCACTAAGTTTAAATGCATGTGCATTCACTGTATTTATAGCCAGTGACTCAGAAATGTCACTAATAGGCATAATTCCAAGTGAGAAAACGTGCATGTGTGGACTAGAGCTTTCCTCATATAGCATAGATTTAAGAGAAACATCTCTACACCTCTGCCCGCCTATCCATCTGCTGAGCATGCTTGTCTGCCACTTGAGGTGGAAGCCAAAGGGTGGATGGAGCCTGATATAATATGCCGATGCTCTAACTCATATGCCCATATCTGAACAGAATAGGAGTTAAAGCATTTAAGGACGTGATTGATTGGGCTTAACCCTAGTAATGAAACTCCAAAGAATGTGCTGATGGTCTTAGGCTGAAAACTCCCTGGCTATTTCTAATTTCTTCCAGAAACTTTCAAACTGACCTCACTACACATTACCAATCGGAGAAGACTGAGGATCTCTTAAGTCAATTATGAAGACTGGACAGGATCATATCAGCCTCTTAGGAGCAGTAGGTCAAGACATGGTACATATCATGACGAGTGTTTTTTTATACTGATTAGTTTTCTTCCACATTATTCTCTGGTCTAAAATTATGTCTTACAACCCAGGTCACTCACTCTGACAATGCATTTCCCCAACCAGCCATCGTAAATCTTCTCCACATCTAGCAATGGGGTCTCCAATAAGAGAGTATCCGTCATTGCAAGTGTACACTATGTTTTTTCCAACAGGAAACACAGTATCTTCACTCTAAACAAAAATAAAAATGGAAAGAGACAGAGTTCACCCATTTTTGCATTAACAAAATGCTTCTTTTATTTAATTTGGCCTAAATCACAGCCTTCGTTGATCACCAGGCAACCTACATTCAAATGACTGATTTAGAAAATTGTCTAGAAAGCACTTTTCCTTGTATAGTCCTAATCAACTATACTAGTACCAAGATTAATTAAAATAAAACTATTAATGGCAATGCACTATAATGTATTGATTGTTCCCAAAATACCAAGTGCTATACTAAGCATTTTACAAAGATTACTTTAGTGGATACTGTTCAAATAAATTTTTTCTCACACTTTTAGAAAAAGGTAATTTGTTATCATATTTTGGAAGTGTCTCTATCAACTCTTCATGTTAAAGTATTATGGGCTGTTCGTTAGTGATGCTACCTAATAAATGCCAGCATAAATACACAGAAGTATGCAGACCCTGTCAGCATTTTCTTGAAGGTCTAAGTTTCTAAATGATGGTGTGCGTGCGTGCGTGCGTGCGTGCGTGTGTGTGTGTGTGTGTGTGTGTGTGTTTTGTTGGTGGGTATTTTTTGTTTTGGTTTTTGGTTGGGTTTCTTTTTTGCCTTTTTGTGGTTTTTGTTGTTTTGCTTTTATTTCTTTCCTTCTTTCTTTCTCTCTTTCCTTCTTTCTTTTGTTTTTTGGTACTGGGAACTGAACCCAGCTCTAACTCTGGACTACACCTCTAGGCTTATTTTATATTTTATTTTTAAACAAGGTCTCACTAAATTGCTGAGGCTGGCCTACAGTCCTCTTATCTCAGCCTCCCAAGTACTGGGATCACAGGCCTGTGGCACCATGCCAGGCTCACTGATGACTTAAGGGAAGCATGTTGTTGATCTTCTCCCACCCTCATCTCTTATTCTATCCTATAAGTTTGGAAATACTGCTGTAGCTGGATCAGATTTAAGGATATTTTACTAACCTAAATGCCAAGAGGTGAACTTTTATGGTGAAACAAAGAAGAATATAAAGTCCAAAAGCTGGGTAGGGTGGTGCATGCCTATAATCCCAGTACTTGGAAGGCTGAGACAGGAAGATCATAGGTTTGAGGACAGCCTCAGTAATCAGTGAGACTCTCATCAACCTAGCAAGATCCTGTTTCAAAATAAAAATAAAATAGGGCTCAGGGTTAGAATACCCCTGAGTTCAATCCCCAGTACCACAAAAGAAAAAAAAAATGTTTGAGCCTGTGAGGGGATATTTATTCTCATTTGGAGTCACTTTTGCTACTTTGCTTACACTCTAGCTCTCTGACACCCAGAGAATGGAGATAGCTGAGGTCTGGAGGAGGGCTCAGAGCTGATACCTAGGCTATCTCTGTTCTAGAGCTTAGAACAAAATTCCCCAGGGCCTCCTGGCCCTCATTGCCAGTCTTGCTCTTCCTGGCCTGGCCCAGTCTGGCTCTGTCATGGAAGTTGATAGAACACAGAAGGCTAAGGCTGATGCCCAGGTCTGAAAGTCGAGGAAGCCACATGTTGATCTTTGATTGTAGCTCCTAGACCTTATTCTACATTATTAAAGGGACTTGTATATGAAGAAGTCTCAGCAGTACTGCTCAAATTTGGCCCCGTATCAAAACCTGTTGTAGTAATATAAAAAAATAGACTGTCAGACTCTACCCCAAACCTATCAAATCAGAAGACATAGAGAAGACATAGAGGACAGGCAAGCAGCCATCCCTCTTAAGTTCCCTGGATGGCTCTCTTTGGCCAGCCTGTTGAGCAGTGTTTGGAAGCCATGGCTCCTACAAGGGTGTCACATGCACTGGAGTTTGGGACAATAACTTCGTGGTTCTATGGAGCTTGTGTTTGCCCAGCCTCGCTCTCTGAGTGTGTTTCATTCAGGAGCTCAATGGGTTGTGTAGGGGGACAGCATGGGTATTGGAGATGCCAAGTTCATATTCTCTTTGGCTTTCTCTTCTTCTATCAATAGTTCCTACACTGGGGGAAGCTTAAGCAAACTCTCAGAGATTGTATGCTCAAGGGCTTGAAATTTGAGAGCAAGGCTGGCAGCACTGAGCACGTTCTGACGAACGGTGTGTCCTGGGGGAGCCATAAAGTGATTGTGCCAGGATTTGGGGCCAAGGCCTCATCATAAGAAATACTGAAAACAACACTGATTAATATGACCCCAAATCCCAGTAAAGTCTTTAGAATGCCAATTGGGAGATTACTAGTATTCCTTTCTAAATAGGAACATTGCTCAAAGTACAATGACAAATATCTCACTAGACACTGGGTAAATGTCTTATTGACTTTTGGCATAAACCTAATAACTTTATGGGCTAGGGATGTAATTCAAAGGCAAAATGCATGCCTGTCATGCACAAGGTCCTGGGTTTGATCCCTTGAACTAAAAAAAATTATAATAAAAAACTAATATTTAATTCCAGGTCCCCAAGTGTTTATTTTATTTTGGAACTGAGGATTGAAACCAGGAGTATTCTACCTCTGAGCTAGATCCACAGCCTATTTTATGTTTCACATTGAAACAGGGTCTTATTAAGTTTCTGAGGCTGGCTTTGGCCCTGCAATACTCCTACTGTAGCCTCCCAATTGTTGAGATTACCACCATGCCCAATTTCACATTTTGTAAAGATTTTTTTCACTGGCAAGAATGAGGAAAGTTTTCTAAGTCAGCAGTGGTGGCACATGACGGAAATCCTAGCATTTGGGAGGTTGAAACAGGTTAATCATAGGTTCAAGGCTAGCCTCTGCAATTTAGCAAGTCTCTCAGCAACTTAATCACAGACCTGTTTTGAAACTTAAAAAATAAAATTTTAGTACCTAGGAAAGAAAAGGATAAGAAGAATACTCTAAAGAATTTGCTTGCAGATTTTTTTTTTTGTATGTGTGGTACTAGGGATGGAAGCCAGGGTCATTCCACCTGCAAGCTGCCCCCAGCCTTATTTTTTATTCTTTATTTTGAAAAAGGGTCTCACTAAGTTGTGGAGGGCCTCACTAAGTAGCTGAGGCTGTCCTCCAACCATGATCTTCCTGTCTCAGCCTCCCAAATACTGGGGTAGCAAGTGTGTGTCACCATACCTGGCTGTTCACAGATTCTTATTTTAATGTTCAGAGTGGCAATGTTTAGTAGCCCTCTGGCATGATGACATTTCAGATCCAATGGGTGGTGATACTGATTTCCCACACCACAGAAGATTTCTGCAAAATCAGAATCACCTAGAGCTGACGAAGAAAGCCACAAACTAAAGCCTTCAGTGCTAAAACTAAACTACACACATAAAATATTTTATTTCACCATGGAAGAAAGAAATAGATTATGGCCCAGTAGAGAGATAGAACTTGTAATATTATAAAGGAAAAAAATAACTTTTATAACTAACTTGAATAAATCCATCTTTTAAGGCAGGAGGCGATGAACAGAATTCTTTTGGAACCAAAGACAAAGGAAAGCAATGTGGTTCAAGCAATCTGAAAAAAAAATAATAATGACAGTGATTGATTTCCACAGTTTAATAAATATCTTGCAATGCATTAAATTTTTCTTTGCATCTGAAGATATGTAAATAGAGAGTACAAACACATTAATGTGTTATTTTTGTCATTATCAAAACCAAATATATGATCACATCCTATGATGGAAAATTCAAAGATAAATGCATCAGCCAGGTGTGGTGGCGCACACTTGTAATCCCCGCACTTGGGAGGCCAAGACAGGAGGATCGCGCAGGTTCGAAGCCAGCTTCAGCTACTTAGTGAGGCTCTTAGCAACTTAGTGAGACCCTGTTTCCAAATAAAATATAAATGCATTCTACCAAAATATAGGAATTCAAATAGCTATAAGATTAGTAGCATAAAAACAAAAAGAAGAAACAGAAAGAAGTCTTTGGACAACACACTGACTTCATATGCTTTCTACAGGTCACATCTGTCAAAATCTACTTTTTTTCTTTTTTTCATTGTTGATATATTTATTAAGCACCTTTTAAGGGTCGGCTCTACTCTTTTTCTTTCTCCTGCTACTGGATCCTGAAATCCTTTCACACAGAATTAATTCTGTGTTACATATAAAGTAATTAGGGTTAGTGATTCCAAGAGAGGTGATAGAGAATTACACTAACTACCTCTTACTGAGCATTCCCTACATGCCAGGCATGATGGCAGTTACTCTGAGCATGCTTGTTAGCTCAATTCATACTCACAGCAATTCTATGAGATGCCCAAAGAATAGCAAAGGCACAGAAAGTCAGAATAACTTCATCCGAAGTCAGGAACTAATAATACTAGGGCTGGGTTCATGTTCATCATGATTCCTACAATCATGTTCTCTCTACATCTTATAAGGCAATAAGAAGTCACAGCATCTATATACTTTTTTCTGAAATATATCTAATTCATAGCACATTGTTTGGTGAAAGCACATTCTGATAGGGTTTGAGGCAGGAAATCTAAGCTCCAAAAGGAAGATGGAGGGAGATGGAGGCCTTAATCTCACAGGTGCCAGTCCTGACAGTTCAACATCACCAGGACCATCTTTAGGAGGAGGTGACAATAGCAATAAGGATAATGATCACTAAATGATACTGTTTTCAACGGTACCTCTGTGGTCAATATACCACCCGTATTCTCTCCACTGCAGAGACACAAAATCTGAGGGAGAACTATTAAAAATGGCCTGTGAGCGTTTCTCAGCTGAATTCCTTATCCTTTTGAGATACTCTGAAGAAACCCAGAAATGTGGAGTATTGATCAAACTTCTTCTATTTGTGCTTAAGGAGACTTCCCCTGCTCTGAGCACCAAGAAGAGTGAAGATTCCTTCACTTTCTCCCTTAGCATGCTCCTCCCCTCCAGCTTTATGTCTAAAGGCAGAGGAAACAGCCTGCTCAGGAGACCTCCTCTCAACCCCCCTCCAGGAGGTACATGCACTGAAGCTGAAGTTCTCTTCCCACAGTACCCCATGTGCTCTCCAACTCTCAATAGAGAGATTTCCATTGCCGATAGATTACAAACATAGAAGACCTTGGAATAAGATAGCCCAACTCCTACCCTTCCACAAGAACATCTCTTTCTTTAAATGTTACCTAAACCTTCAAATTATCTTACTAGAAATTTCTGCCAACTCCCTTAGATCAGAAGAAATTACAGACTTGGAACAGTGGTACACACCTGTAATCCCAGTACTTGGGAGCTTACACAGGAGGATCACAGGTTTGAGGACAGCCTCAGCATGTAGTGAGACTCTCATCAACCTAGGAAGACCCTGTTTCAAGCCAGGTGTGGTGGTGTGTGCTTGTAGTCCTAGTACTTGGCAGGTTACAACTGGAGGATCCGGGTTTACCATAAGCCTCACCTACTTAGTGATGCCCTCTGCAACTTAATGAGACCCTGTCTCAAAATAAAAGAATAAAACATAGAGCTGGGGATATAACTCAGAGGCAGAATGCCTCTGGGTTCAATCCTGCTTAAAAGACCCTGTTTAAAAATAAAAAACAAAATATGCTAGGAGATGTATATCAGAGGTAGAACATCCATGGGTTCAAACCCCAGAAACACAAGAAGAAAAAAAGGAATAAAGGGAGGAGGAGGAAGAAGAGGAGGAGGAGAAAAAGATGATATAAAACAGTAGGGTGTGACATAAAAAAATTATGGCCCAGGGATATGATTGGGTTAGCAAGCATTTTTGAAATAGCTTTTGCAAGGTCCTTGCAAATGTGAAGGAAGTACCAGATGACCATGAGGCTAATCAGTTAAAATATTATCTATCAGGCTGGGCGTGGTGGCGCATGCTTGTAATCCCCAAGCTTGGGAGGCTGAGACAGGAGGATCGCACAGGTTCAAAGCCAGCCTCAGCTACTTAGTGAGGCTCTCAGCAACTTAGTGAGACCCTGTTTCCAAATTAAGTATAAAAAAATAGGTCTGGTAGTATAGCCTGGAGGTAGAAAGCCTTGGGTTCCACCCCCAGTACCACCAAATATATATATATATATATATATATATATATATATATATATATATAATCTATCTCAAGCATTTGACTATATAATTAATCCAGAAGTAATAAGAGTGATATATTATAAAATTAACACATTTATTAAATGCTAACCATGCACCAGACATACTACTGATTTTACATGCTGAAGCTCATTCAGTTCCAACAGCATTCTGTTGTTGGTTTATCTACTATTATTATTCTAGTTGTAGAAGAAGTGTGCAGGTGCCTAGTCCAAGGTCACACAGCAGGTAGGTGGCAGGTGTGTGTGATTCCAAAGCTATTACTCATATCCACTCAGCGGGCTGCTCCCAGTGACCCATGCAAGCACAAATCAACCACGCTGTCACTCCTCCTTCACTAACTCCAGTGCTGAGGGGCAGAGTAGCCACTGGTCAAAGCCCACCACCCTATATCTAAGTCTGTCATAGCAGACATTGTATCCTCTGTGCCTAGCAGAGAGCACTGTGTGCTCTATGCACTTGCCCAGAAGCCTGATTTCCATTACCTCAAATGCTCCAGCTCCTCATCTTCACATTGCCTGCTTTCCGTTGTTTCTCCAATACAGGACTTCCCTCCCCCACTGGGAGGTGGGTTATTGCATCTCCGGTTCCTCGTTTTCTTCCCTTGAGAACAGGCACTCCAAGAGGACCAGCAGCTCCAACCTCCATCAACCCCTCCTGTAAGACAAGAGAGAGGCTCTTCAGTGAGATCCTGGAGAGGACAACTTCAGAGCTTAGAGCTGTGTGTTTGCTGGGGGAAGAAGCAATCCTGTGGATTGCTTCCCTCTGCTCTACCCACTGACTTGGAAGGTCCATGTTAAGGTTCCTATAGTGAACCTGCAGTAATATTTTTAGATTTTTGCTTATTTTACATCTGTTTCAAAGCACTTTCATGTGCATTGTATAATTTACTTACTTCTCACCACAATGAACTGAGATAGGCAAGAGGCACGTTACATTCTCATTTAATAGACAGGACTCCAAGAGCAAGTAGTTAAGGGTCAGGCTCAAGATTGTAAGACAGCTGCCAAAAGCCACAGCCACAACATAACCAGGTCTTCTGACTGAGTACAGATCTTCCCTCGCCCCACAGTCTCAATAAGGCAAGTAAGATCCTACAGTTAAAGCACTGACTTAGCACAAAGAGAACATAACCAACTGGGTCCTCCAGTCGGCTAGCCCCAGGGCTGGTGCTGTACTAGGTGAAGAGATGCATTCAGCAGAAGCAATGCTCTTAATCTCCAGTTCTATCTACTCTTAGCATCCTTCTCCAATCTACAGGTACTTCCTCAGCCCACACTGGCCTATTTAACCTTCCCAGTTCCTGTACTTTTCTCTATCATATTCTTTGGAGCAGGCACAAAAGAACATGCACTATATTCTAAGATCCTGGCTTTCCTAGTTAGACTGTGGTTTCAGAAACCATGCCCCCAAAGCCTGGTATCCAGACAATGTACAGGTGTATTTGCTATTCCTACGTTCCTTCTACTCTGTGTGTCCAGATTCCTCTTCCCCTTCCCCCATCCCCACTCTTCGGTATCACACACACTAAAACTAAATCAATTTGCATAACATCTTCCCATGATTTTTTTTACATTACATTAACTAGAATTTATTTAATAACACAGCCCACTGAGTATGTTGATAGGTGGTAATAATAGCTCAATGTGTTGTGATTACTACCCCAATCCTTACCAGCAAGGGGTGCTTCCATTTCAATGGATAACTGGAAATCCAAGCTACAAAGAAATTAATCTCAGTGGTGGAATTTCAATGTATCTGGACAGGCCACTTGGGGAGACATTTGGGAGAAAGTATGCTGTGAATAAGTAACCATTGTTCAGCCATGTATTTTTCATTTATCAGATATCTATTTAGTGATTTCTATGAATCAAGCCTTATGTAAAGCTCTAGAAATAAATAAAAGAATCAAACATCTATAATCCTTAAGTCTATACAATGTTTCATTGCCAATTTCACTGATATGTATGGGAAGAGAGGAAGGGGAAGGAGGATGGGTATACAGAAAGAAAGTGATATGTATATTTGTTATTGCTTTGAATCTCATTAAGATGTATAATTACATTGCACCGTTGAAAGTATGAGAAAAACCCTAACTTTAAGAAATGAGCTTTCTAGAGGAGAGAAACATGTACATACATGCAAGAATAAAAACATATATATATACACATACATACACACATATATATAGTCATACTTTGACTAGTAATAAATTCAGCTTCACATGGCCTCATACTGAGTGCTTGAAGCATCATGCATCCTATTGAGCACACAGCAGATAATCAAAAAATATTTGTGAATGATTGATTGGTGGCGCATAACACAGAATAGAAGTAGAGATGTTTCAAAAAGATTGCTTTCAGAAAATAGGGGATGCAAACATAAGCTTCAGAGACCTGTGTTGCAACCAAACCTTAAATTATGGAAAGAAGGAAAATATTTTAAGTATAATTCAATTCTTTTTGAGGGGTGTGCTAGAGATAGGACCCTGGGCCTCTTGCATGCTGGTAAATAGCTCTACCACTGAGCTATACTCCAGCCCCCATAATTTTATTAGAGAATGGGGAGTGGAGGGCTCAGTGGGGCTATTAATTCAGAAGAGTTAAAAGAGAAACAGGAAAATGTCTTAACCATGCTGGCTATAATCTGGGGATGAAAAAAAGAGAGAAATTGTAAATTCAAACATGATTTCACTTTTTTATATACAGAGAAGCACATTTTAGGGGCCAGAGAGAAAGGATGATTTTCTTTTCAATATGACCAATCATGACAAGAGAAAATTCAGCACACTTACCTGCCTGATCACCTACAAGGACTCCTTTTTCACATGCCATACCAAATGTATATGGTTTGCAATGGCACTGACACTGGGTCCCTCTGATAGTGGCCATGCCACCATTTTGGCAAGGTTGGCAATGGCAGGGGTCAACTTCATCCAGATACTCCTCTAGAGCCCGCTTCAAGTACAGTTTCTTCACAGAGGCACATGGCACTTCCTTTACCAGCTCATATATCGGTGTCAGCTATGAAAATAAAGACAACATAGTCAGTGTCCAGGGCTTTAGGTGGGAATAGTTTTCACATATGGGTACAACTGCATTGAAACAAAATCAAAAGCCACCCTTCTGATTGTTACAGTAGTTTTCCTTATCTACAAGGAGATGTCTCAAGACCCCAGTAGATGCCAAAACCCAAAACCACAGATAGTATCAAACCTATTGGGTATATATATATATATATATATATATATATATATATATATATATATATATACACATGTATACATGTATATATGTATAAGTATGTATTTCCTATGCATATATACCTATCATGAAGTTTAAATTATATATTAGGCACAGATAAAGATTAGCAATAATAACTAATGAAACAAAGTGATAATAACTAATCATAAAATAAAGCAATTAAAACAATGTAATGCAATAAAAGTTACTTAAGGCTTATGAATTGTGTATTCCTGGGATTTTTCCATTTAATATTTTGGGATCATGGTTGATCTGAATCTGAAGCCAAGGAAAGCAAAACTGCAGATAAGGAGGACCACAGGACAATTATTTCTTGTTTAAAGTTTTTAAAAAAGAACAATTCACTGTTGGCAACAAGATCAAGACAAACCCAAAGAAAGTTAGAATCAGATAGGGTTGGATTTTTTTTATTTCTTGTATGCATGCATAAAATTAAAAAACAAAAACCAGGACATTCATTTTCTGGTTAATGGAAGATTATTTTCAAGACAATACATTACCACCCCCATAGAGGACAGAAGAAAAGGAAATGTGCTTAAATTACAACAAAGAAGCAAAAGCAATTAAATTCCCTGACTGTGAGAGATTTAGCAAGTCTCTTTAGTGGAGATCATGAACTCTTTCCTGGAGAAGTTTGAAACAGGTAGACATTATTACTTTGTGTAGGGTATTTTGGGGGATGGGGTGGGTAAGCAACTCTGAAACCACAGACGCACTAGCTAAATTTTAGCAGTTTGCTCTCCAGGAGCACCTCTGCTTCACAGCTCTTGCCAGTTCTTGCAGTGCACTCTCACGGTGACCCACTTCACCCTACCGCCACGATGTCACTCCGCATAGGAACTGGAAAGAGATGAGCACCACTGGCTCTTGGGCCTTGCACGGTCATATACCTATGTTATGGTTTGAATCTGGAATGTTCTCCAAAATACTCATGTGCTGAATTCACGATCTCCAATGCAGCAAGGTTGAGAGGTGGGGTGTTCCTGGAGGATGTGGCCTTGGTGACTTTGTCTATCCCTGGCCCACAGCATGCTCTCTCTCTCCCCCTTCCTCCCTCTCCCCCAGTCTTCTCAGCCATCATGAATGAGCAGCTTCCCTCTACCACCCACTGCCACCATGATGTCTTGGGGCCAGCCAACCATGGGCTGCACCTCTGAAACTGCAAGCCAAAATAAACCCTTCCTCCTCTAAATTGTTTTTATATGGTATTTTGGTTGCAGCCATAATAGAGCTCATTGGCACAATCTGTGTATTCGCTTTTCTCTTGCTCTTCCTTTCCTGCCCAGCTAATAAGTTAGCACAATTATGATAGTTTACAGTCCTTTGTGGAAACGTATATAGTTGAGTCTGTGAAAGACTTTGTTTTTCCCTAATCGATAATTTAGGGTTTCTAAAGAATATATAGAACACTGACTACAGATATAGGCCATTTTGAATATTAATGAATGGCACTTTAAGATGATTTTCCAGAAAAAACTCACGCTCCACCCTCAGCTTATTCAGAAGTGACTGGGTGCAGGATGGTATTCATAGTGTATTTGAAGAGCTATTGTAATTTTTTTTATACAAAATTTCTCTGGATCTCTTGATCTCTGAAAAATCAGACTTTTGCCTGGGACATTAACTCACAGAGCAAGGAATAGATCATAAATTCAGTTCTCCTATAAGGTTTGTTGTGAAAAGGTGGATTTGCTCTATTGAGGCTGATATATTGGAGAACAATATGAGCATGTCACAAATTTTGCATTTCCTATGGACAATTTCATCCCAAGATCACAGGATAAACACAGAAAATTTGATACTGTTCCACCAATCCCCACAGAAAGAAAATCCACATGCACACACACCGTGTCAGTTCACTGCCTGTATTGTAACCTCCACTCATCTATCTGGTGTTACAACTGTCAGGTTTCTGGTTGTTCTCCTACCACTCCATGATACTCACAAGTTGTCATCTTCGCCTCATCCAGCAAACTTCAGGTCTTTTTCTAGGTAATATGCCACATTTACCATAGCACATAAGCATCCCTTAAAAACAACATGTATAAAACTGTGCTGCTGTTTTTATCAGTATATATCCTTTGTGTGTGTGTGTGTGGCTATCTACCTCTAGGCTACACTCCCAGACCTATTTTATATTTTTATTTGGAAACAAGGTCCCACTAAGTTGCTGAGAGCCTCACTAAGTAGCTGAGGCTGGCTTCGAACCTGTGCAATCCTCCTATCTCAGCCTCCCAAGTGCAGGGATTACAAGCGTGCGCCACCACACCCAGCTATCCTTTTATTTTTTAATGAAAATCACAACTGATGTTTTTTGAGTATTGTATTTCTAACCCCATTTTCCCATTAACCGTTTGACCTTTTTGTGCATCTTATAGCTCGATGATTTTTAGAAACACAAGTTGTGTTATAAAGAACTGAGTATATAAGTAAAACATCCTAAATTTTGCCAGCCCATGTGGTACTATTTTAAGTTAGATGACTTCAGAAATCCATGAGCCATGGTCATAAGAAGAAAGACAGCCTGACAGATGTAAGAGCAGGCAAGTACAAATGCCTTCCTTGTGCAAGAATCTATGACTTCTCTGAACTAGGAACCAAGGAACATACAATCAAATTTAGGTCAAATTAAAAATATAAATTTCATCAGTAATTTCCCTTGAAAATTACAAAACACTTAATCTTTACAAATAAAATATGAACATACCAGAGAATATACCTCCTGTTTCTTCTTATTATGTATGCATTCATCTTACTATATAAAATATAATTGGGATCCAGAAAACACTAATTACAGGTATCTGCTTAACCACCTTAATTGAATCTCATTTTCCCAGTGCAAATAAACATACTGCTTCTTACTGCTTTGACGAAGCATCATATACCTTTTGTTGTATGACCTGAGGGAGATTAGTGACAGACTGTGCCCAGGCAGAATATCGCCTTTTGTTTCCGGCAGGATTGTCCAGTTCTAGGAAACTAAGGCCAGAGATGAAGCCTGAACTTCCGCCTCTGACAAATGGGTCTCCTCGCAACACGTTGCTCTGGGTCCCTACACGGGAGGAAGCAAGAGAAATCAGTCAGAACGCACACAAAAAATGAAAATAAGAACAAACCGTGAGTAAGAAATTCATCAAGATTTTTAAAGACACATCAAACGTATGAAATCCAGGGAAAAGCAAAACCAAACCATGAAAACAGTTTAAAAAAGAGTGGTGGCCAGGAGGGAGAACCAATAAAGAACAGAGAATTTTTAGAGCAATGAAACTCTCCTGTACAATACTCTTAGTAGATGTGTGTCATTACACATTTGTCAAAACCCATAAAATGTACAATACCAAGAGCAAATCCTAATGTTAACTAGGGCTGAGCGGTAATAATGTGTCAATGTAGATTCATCAATTTTAACACATGTGCCCCTCTGGTGGGGAATGCAGCTAGTGGGGGTCACTTTGCATGCATACGTGGGCAGGGAGTGTATGGCAAAGCCTTATACTTTCCTTTGGGCTGCGCTGCAAATATAGAACGGCTCTAAAAAAAATAAGGTGATTTTTAGAGGAAAAAAAAGACAAGAAAATTGTGACCTGACAGTGGATGATACTAGGAAATTATTGTTAATGCTGTCAGTATTCTTAGTATGATAAGAGTACCATGTTTTTCAGAAGAATTCCCTTCCTAAAAGACACATGTATGTATGCTGAAGTATGATGTCTTAAGTACTTCTAAATGGCTCAGTAATATTATAAATATTTTAAGTATAAAATATTTCTATAATGCTAAATAATAAGTCAATGTTGCAATTATATGTAGATATACATGTAGCAAAATGTGAAATTAATAACTTGAATATAAGAGATGGATATAGAGGGTATTAACTACTATGTTCTTTCAACTTTTCCATATATTTGAAAATTTTGGCAATAAAATGTTAGAGGGACTTTTCCGTTTCAGACTGTGTCGAGTCAGCTTATGGATCTTTGACACCAAAAATTGAAAATGTATATGCACCCCAGAGGTTGCGCCTGAGGCTCTGCAGCTGTTGCCATACCACAAAGTGAATATATTGGGTCACACTGTAATCTCTATGGATAGCATTCAGATTGCCACAAGATCTGAAGGAAGGAAAGTTATGAGCACATGAAAAAAAATAAAAGACTGGTTGAAGGCTGAGCTCTACCATAAGCATCCTAGAAAATACAAATTAAAAAGACTGTTAGGATGCATGAAAAGAAAAATACCAAACCAAACAATGAGGAAAAGACCCCACAGAGAGCAGTACCTGCCTATCTGCTGGGCAGAGAAGGACAGTTCCAAGAAAAAATATTTTTTCAACCTGATTAAATAGAAATGGGGGGGGGAGTGTAAAGTCTCTCTACCAAAACTTTGTGCCAGGCAAAAACAGAAGTATTAAAAGTGATTCGAAGAAAGGAAACAGTTCAAACAATGTTCTGGCAGTACAACAATGTATTGCTACCAGTTTCACTAGCGTGTACCAAGAAAAAGGAGTGGGGAGCCATCCGAGGCGTGGAGGGAGTCACACCAAGAGCTGCATGCATGTATGCTTGCATACACTTTTCGCCTGCCAATACTTGAGATGAAAATAATCAATCCCCATTATATCCAACTTTGGATGTTATTACCAAAAGTACGGATGTATTAAGATGAATGTGAGTTGGACCTTGTTGGAAATACAGGGAGGCAGGATTATGTGGGAGCATTATACCCAGGTTACCAACAATCCTGAAATGATAGATGCATAAAGGCAGTCTTACTGGTTCAACAAAACTTTCATAAAAGTAACTCCAATTACAATCAGAAAAACCATTTCTTAATACTATCAAACAGCCTTAACACATCTTCAGTTATCAAGATAACTGTGCATTAAGCTGTAAAAATAAAACATTAAAATGGGGAAAATAGACCTTGCATCTGGTATATTAACAATAAAAGAAAACAAAATACTGTTATTTAATGGGAATACAATGCCTCACACATAAAAACTGAAGTTTGAATGCTAATTGAATTCTTTTTCCCATTTATGTGTCTCATAATTTTAGAAATATTTTTTACCTCTGTTTGTAACTGATTTTCAACAGCTCATGGCTTGAAATTCTCTCTTACCAAATGCATTTTGAGTGATTTCTATATCCTTTTTTATAATCCTCCAAATTTTGAAATTTCATGAAATGACCACATTGTACTTTTATAATAGAAAATTATCAAAGCCTGCCTGGTATTTTTAATAAATTATCTGAGTGCTTTCTTGTCTTGATTATTAGTTATTTTCTTAATATGCAAAGAGCTGCCCTTTTTTTGCAGTGTATCACCAAGTCCAGGCCCTGAACGACTGAAACACAACCACCTGGAATGTGTGTTTCTGAGCCCCAAACACGATCTACGAGAGAACACCTGAGAGAATGAGACTTGGAGTCAGCACTTCAGTGCGCTTCCCCCGGTGATTCTCAGGATACTAAAGTTTGTGAATATTTGCCTTACCAGACACATCTGTTTAAGAAGTACAGAGTCTAAGAAATCAGTGTCTTCTGCTATTTTTAAGCCTGAGGCCTCCCTCTCCATACCTGAGGGATATATTAAGAGGCTCTGTTCTGGCTCTTTTTTCTGTCACGATGTGCCAGGGAAGAGCCCGGATTATGAAGCCAAATCCCACGCATTCCCATCATCTGTCTGATTCTTTTCTTTTCTTTTCTCTTTTTCTTAGTACTAGGTATTGAACCCAGGGGAATCCTACCTTTGAGTTACATCTCTAGCTCTTTTTTAATTTTTGTTTTGAAATAGTGTCTCACTGGGTCGCTGAGAGTCTCTGTACATTGCTGAGGCTGTCCTGAAACCTGCGATCCTCTTGCCTCAGCCTCCCAAGTACTGGGATTAGAGGTGTGTACCGTTACACCCAGTTCAACTGTCCGATTCTTCCTTTCAGCTGTGATCTGGGACAACCTTCCTCTGCCACAGTGTCCCTGCCTGTATTGGTTATGTTGGATAATCATTTAAAATTGTGTCGAGCACATAAGCGTTACATGTCTGTTAGATGCAAAGTAAGACGCAATCAGGAAGCAGCTTGCAATGTCCAGCCTAGCTAGCTAATAACTGATGGCAACCTCTTTCCAGCACTCCCGTTTCTATCTTTCCTCTGCCCAGAACATTGTTTTCCCACCTCTTTCAAAAATCTTTCCTCTTGTCATGTCAACTCCCTGAAGATAAGTTCTTTGGCATGCCCATTGAGTGTCCCCAGTGCCTAGAGCAAATCCTGGCCCATGCTACAGATCCTGTGAACAGCTGATGAATGAGGCAAGCTAATGAGTGCATCCACCTGGTTCCCTCCTCTGTCGTCCTCCTCCTTTGCAGACATCTGCCAACACCCTGAGAATCCCGCTTCCTCATTGACCATCACAGCTCCTGAGTCAGTC
The DNA here is from genome assembly GCF_963383645.1 of Muscardinus avellanarius. Classification (NCBI taxonomy): domain Eukaryota; kingdom Metazoa; phylum Chordata; class Mammalia; order Rodentia; family Gliridae; genus Muscardinus; species Muscardinus avellanarius. Next base: position 36,189,004 of record NC_137786.1, on the reverse strand, counting down.
TTCTCTTTACTACAATTTCTACCAACACCCAGGAGCATTTAAGCTGCAGTGCTGCTCGGGCCATTGTCTCACAAGAGGCACTCGAGGCTCGCTCCCATTCCCGCAGTAGTTGCGTCTTGACCTCCAAATTCAACAGCTATTTTTTCCTTATCTAACTTGACTTCTTTGTAGTATTTTTCTCTGCTGACCTCTCCCTTCTCCTTGACTTCTCATATTTTCTGTTTTTTTTTTGTCTTCACAGATAATTTCTTCTCCATTCTTCATTTTTCTCTATAATGTTACTTAGGTAATCACTTCTTTAAAATTTTCCTTTATTAAATATTTTATTAAATAGTGGGGAATTGAACCCAGAAGCATTCTGCCTCTGATATACACCCCCCAGCCCTTTTTATTTTTTATTTTGAAACGGTTTCTCTAAGATGTGGAGGGTCTCTCTAAGTTGCTGAGGTTGGTCTTGATACTGCAATCCTCCTGTCTCAGCCCCCCAAGTACTGGCATAGCAGGAGTGTTATTAAATCATTTAATGGTAACCTACAGGCATCAGGATAAAAACCCAAACTTTTTATACTTTTTGTACTAGAAATTTAACCTAAGGGCATTTTACTTTTGAGCAAAACCCCCAATTCTGTTTATTATTTTTTTATTTTGTAACAGGGTCTTAGTAAATTGCTGGGATTACAGGCATGTGCCACCACATCCAGATAAATCCAAACTTCTTAACATGGTACCCACAGAAGCTAAATCAGCCTTTTAGTTACTCCAAGAGTGATACACCACCTTTTCCACCCTCTCCACCATGAGCAGCATTCATGAGAAACCTTACTTCTACCAAATATCTTCATCACAAGGTAGAACTGACCATCCCCTGATGGTGTCACTTTTCTAGACTTGTTTGCCAACTGCCATCAGGGAGAAAAGTGGTATACACTGAGAACATATTTACAAAACAGAGGAGAGGCCAACCTGTGTGACGGCTCAATGTCATGACTTGAGAGAGAGCAGAGGCAAAAATAACCAAGTAGCTGAAAGACACAAAGTAGAACACCTGCTAGCACTTCCAAAGCCCTTGGAAATCAATAATTAATCAGCAAAGAGACAGAGTGAAATTAAGCTTGCAATACAAATTTCTCCCTTCTCATTTACCTGAACCTGATTTTAAAGCTTCCTCCAATTCCTTGCATTTCTGCTCTGAGGATGAAAACAGGAAACGGAAACTGGAGGCCGAGCACATCTTCTGTTCTCCTGAGCCAGAGCCTGGATAGGGAAATGCAGAGGGGATGTGCTTAGTCCCACCTTCATGGAAGACCTCCCTTGGGGTGCAGCGAGGTATGGGAGAGGGAATAAGAGGCTGTGCTTTCCAAATAAAACAGTGGAGGGAGAAGAAATTTAACATCTCAAAGACTGGCATCTTTCACCTTATCACAGTCTGCTTCTTAGACAGGAAACAGATAAATGAACAGGAGAATAGAGCCCACCAATGAGGACTTTGAAGGCTGGATTCTGGTTCTATACTAATTAATCCCTCAGCCCCTAGGGCTACTGACTCAGCATCTCCATCTTTGTCAAGTGTGGTTCCTAACTTTGTCCCATAATTCATAACCAATCCCAGTACTTGGGAGGCTAGGACAAGAGGTTCAAGAATAGCCTTGGCAAGTTGTGAGACTCTCATCAATTTAGCAAGACCCTGTTTCAAAAATAGAGTTGGAGTTGTAGATCAGAGGTAGAATGCCCCAGGGTTCAATTCCCAGTACCACAAAAAAAAAAAGAATGTGCCAATTTCTACTCATTACCAAAGAGATAAAATAGGGTTTTACCAAGGCATTTTTAAATTAGGATGGAAAATAATAAAGTGTGGAAATATATTGCTCTTATTTTATACTAGGAATTAAACCTAGGGCCTCATGCTTGCTAGGCAAGCTGCTATACCACTAAGGTATATCCCCAACCAACTTTAATAGTATAATGTGTGTGTGTGTATGTGTGTGTATGTGTGTGTGTGTGTATGTGTGTGTGTGTATATATATATATATATACACACACATTACATTATATATACACACATTATATACATACATACATATATACATACACAAATATATATAATCTTTACCAGTGCATTGTAGTTATGCATCATAGTGAGACTCAAAGTGATATATATATATACATGCACACATTACTGGGTATAATTCCTTCATATTACACCCCACTCCCACTTGCCTCCCCATACATATTAGTGAGATTGGTAGTAATACTTTCATATATGGATGTAACCTTATTTGAACAGTTTCCTTTCACACATTTCATTTTCCCCCTCTCCACTCCCATCCCCCAACCCCTTCCACTATTTTACTGGCCTCTCTCCTCATCTGACTGGAGTCCCTTTGTTTTCTGTTTTCATTCTGGCTTCCACATATAAGAGAAAACATATGAAGCTTGACTTTCAGAGACTGGCTGGTGTCACATAGCATAATATTCTCTAGTTCCATCCATTTTCCTGCAAATTACATAATTTTGTTCTTAGTGGCTGAGCATATACCATTGTGTATACACACCACATTTTCTTTATCCATTTGTCTGTTGACAGACATGCGGTTTGGTTCCATAATTTGACTGTGAATGTGCTGCTATAAATGTATGCATGCATCCCTGTAGTCCTCTAACTTTAATTATCTGGTTTCAATAGTTCTTTTTTGTGTGTGGGTCTGGGGATGGAACCCAGAGACATCTGATCTCCGAGCTACACCCCCTGCCCTATTTTGCATTCTTTATTTTGAAACAGGGCCTCACTGAGTTGCAGAGGGCCTCACTAAGTAGCTGAGGCTGTCTGCAAAGCGTAATCCTCCAGTCTCAGCCTCCCGAATGGTGGGATTACAAGCGTGAGCCACCACGCCTGGCTCAATAGTTCTTAAAGAACAGTTAGGATAATAAATTATATATCAGAAGCATTAATTATATTTAAATTAGTACTTAAAGAAAAACAAACAGCTCAAGAGTAAAAATTTTACTCAAAAAATAAATATTGCCATTTGGGAAAGTTTTTATAAAATCTTTGCCATTTCTTTTAAGTATTATAAAAAATAGGGTGAGGTAAGGGGTAAAACTGAACTTAGATCAAGCCACTTTCTGGATTGATTGTCCAAATAAATAATACCTCTGTCTTTGCTATAAAAAAAAAACCACGCTGGTACACTCAATTTCAATTTGGGAGATTAGAAAAATTCAGATTCTAGTTGAATTTTATTTCATAGAAAACTACAAAAAAAATAGTCCAATGGAATCACAGAAAAAAATTATAGTTCACACATAAGGAAAAGCTAGAAAAGTCTTTTCTGAGCCTCATGTAAGAAGTCTTAGTCTTCTTCAAAGTAGCAACACAATTTTTCCCAAAGAGAAAGCCCTGCAGTGCTCATTTGGATTTAAGAAGGATGTGTGGGCATCAGGTGTAGGTCAAAATCAGGAAGGAGAGGGTTTCAATTAGCATATCAGTAAGCCAGAACAAAAAGGTCTCTGGAGCCGGGCATGGTGGCGCAAGCTTGTAATCTGCACCCTTGGGAGGCGGAGGCAGAAGGATTGCACTGGTTCGAAGCCAGCCTCGCTGACTTAAGAGACCCTGTTTCCAAATAAAAATATAAAATAGGTCTGGGAGTATAGCCGGGAGGTAGAAGGGTTTCCAGGAACCCCAGTACCACCAAAAAATAAAGTCTCTGGAGAGAAAAGGCAGATGTTAAGTCACCAGGCACATGTCTGGGCAAATGGTACAGATCCTCTTCCTCTCAACTTAATGCCCACAAAGCATGAATTGAGTGCTTCCAAAAGGAATCAGGCAATAGAGTAAGAAACAGAGCATAGGAATCAAACTAGGATGGCCACAAAGCCAGTTAGTCTGGGTTTAGATACCCTCCTTAAGGTCGATGTGACCTTGGATAAATCACATCATAGTACCGAGTTTTTCTCATCTCTCTCTCTCTCTCTCTCTCTCTCTCTCTCTCTCTCTCTCTCCCCCCCCCTCTCTCGTCTATAAGACAGGGGTCATAGTGTCCATCGTATAAGGGATAATGAGGATTATTAGTAACAATACAACTCACCTATCCTGAAGAAGGAATCAAATAAATATAAATTTATTTCTGTTACAATGACCAGGTGGTAAGCAAATTTGTACTATTCAAAGCACTCTTTTGTGCTGATTCATTTTTGGGTTTTAGTACTAAGGATTGAACCCAAGGGTGTTCTGCCTCTGAGCTACAACCCTAGTCCTGTTTTATTTTTTGCTTTGAAACAGGGTCTCAATTGGTTGCTGAGGCTGGTCTTGAACCTGTGATTCTCCTGTCTCAGCCACCCAAGAACTGGGATTACAGGAATGAGCTACCATGCCCAGTTCACAGATATTTTTTTTTAAATGCAAGTGATTTTGCTTGGTGTCTTTCCAAAAGAATTCAAGTTAGAATACAATAATGAAATATGTATACCCATATTTATAGCAGTATAATTCACAATAGCCTGATTATGGAGCCAACCTAGGTACCTGTCAACAGATGAATGAATAATGAAAATGTAGTACATACACACAATAGAATTTTACTGAGTCAGAAAGAACAAAATTATAGCCGGGCTGAGGTAAGAGGATTGCAGGTTCAAAGACAGCCTCAGCAAATAGTGAGACTCTCATCAACCAAGTGAGATCCTGTTTCAGAAATAAAATAAAATAGGGCTGGGGTGTAGCCCGGAGGTAGAATGCCCCTGGGTTCAATCTCCAGTGCCACACACACAAAAAATATGTCATTTGAAGGAAAATGAATGGAACTGGAGATTATTGAGAGTGAGATCAGCCTATCTCAGAAAGTCAAAGGTCATATGTTTCCTCTCAGATGCAGAAGCTAGAGAGAAAATAGGAGACAAAGGGAACTTCAGTCAAATGAGGGGAGAAGCCAGTAGAGTAGTGAACAGGGATAGGAAGTGGGTAGGGGAAAGTGAAGTTTGAGGAAGAAAACAGTTCAAATAGGATATGTCCAATCTCACTAACACGTATGAGGAGAGAGGAACAGGAAATAGCGTGGGAGACAGGTAAATACACCAAGTGACGCATGCATGTGTTGACATGTCACTTTGAATCGCACCAATAAAAGTGCCAAAGAGAAATTGTGAGGGATAAAGATCAAAGGTAAATATTTTTTTGAAATATTTTGATTTCTGGAATGTCAGAAAATTCCTCATTTTGTTTTCCTCAAGAAATATTATCGTAAAATGGGAAATGTTATAAAGTATTCTAAAAATCCAACACCCACTAGAGAGCCCATAAAGATAGTGCTTTGACTTTGGGTATTATTGAAAAGAGTAGGCAGACATTTCTTAAGCTATGTACGATTTTGAGTAGCATATAACAGATTCTTGCAATTTTGAACTCCTTCGCAATTTAAATCTGTCACATTTTAAAGCCCAAAAGTTTAAATTAACTACTTGTTATTTCCCCCCATGGAAAGCCCTAAAATACTTTTAAATAATAACTTTTTAAAATACTGTACCACTTTGTTTGATTTTTCCTGAGTCCACATAAAACAGAACTCTGTATTCTCCTCCTAAGGATCCAGACTGCAGATAATGTGTCCCATACTGGTCAATTAATCTTCGGTAGGCACTGTAGTCATACAGAGAGGGGAGGTGGGAGAGTTCTTTCCAGAATGGCTCAGCAAGTTGTAAAAATTCTGGATTGTTATTAATGAACTGAGCCACTTCAACAGTGTTCTCAATAACCAGCAACTGATAACTCTATGGGGAGAAGGAAGAGGAAAAGGTGTTTTAGGTAAAAGATAAAAAGATAATGAAAATATTTTCCTGTCCAATGCCTTCATCGACCACCACCTCCAATCAACCCAGACTATATGAATTTCTATATTTTATGTATGAAGGGGCCTCTTCTGGACCTACACTCATCAAAAAAATCTAAGGAATTTTGGAGTCTCAAATAAAAAGATATCTGGTTGATAATATAATTTCCTTTATATATGACCTCTGAAACCCCAAGTTGCTATGTGCTCCTCAACTAGAAAAAAATCAACTGAATCCACTGCTAATAATCTCATAAATAAGTATCTAAAATGACTTATCCCTAGGGTCCACATCTTGACCATGACTTATGAGAAAGATGATTAAGTAATTTGTCTCTTGTAGTGAGGTATTTATATGTTAAACTACTTTCTAATGAGGTCTTTTAAACATTTTCTAAGGATTTTTTTTAAGATCCAAGGCAAACTTACCTTATATCAAATGCTCGCTCTATGAACCACATAAATAGAAATTAGAAATATTTTAACAACTCAGTGTTCCCACAGTCAGCTTCTTAATCATAGAACAAATAAAATTAGTATTCCTATACCTTCCTTGTATGCTTTATTAGCCCAACTACTGACTTTAAGAATGAGATGAAATATTCAAATTGTTAGTAATGTTGGGCTGATACATTCTCCTACAGTAAACATATATCAATTAGTACAATCCATTTCAACTGTTCTGGTTTTCCAATATGAAAGTCTTAGAATCTAAAAATGACAAAGTATCTAAAATTAAGTATTATACTCCTCAGATGAAAAATTTGGGTATCTCAAAAGTAATAAGGTAATTTTATAATCTTTTAGCTTTGTATATTTTCTAAGAAGGCTCTAAACCAAGCAAACAAACTCTGTAATTCTGGAATTACCATCCCAGCATGTGGAAGGCAGAGAGGGGAGGATTGTGGTTCGTTGACAGTCTCAGCTACTTAGCAAGGCCCTTCACAACTCAGTGGGACCCTGTTTCTAAAATAAAAGACTGAGCCAAGCATAGTGGTACACATTTGTAATCCCAGCATTTGGGAGGCTGAGACAGGAGGATTGCAGGTTCACGGCCTGCCCCACTACTTAGGTGAGGCTGTTCGCAATTCAGTGAGACCCTGTTTCAAAATAAAGAATAAAAAATAGGGTTGGGGGTGTAACTCAGAGGTAGAATGCCCCTAGGTTCCATCCCCAGTACCATCAAATAAAAAAATAAATAAATAAAAATAAAAGACTAAAAAATAGGGCTGGGGGTGTAGCTCAGAGGTAGAATGCCCCTGGGCTCCATCTCTGGTACCTCTAAAATAAATAAATAAATACATAAATACATAAATAAATAAATAAATAGACTACCAATAGCATAAGCATTTATCATGTATTTTATACTGTATATAACACTTAAAACAGTAGCACCAAAAATTATAAATGAGAAGTTTAGGATAATTTAAGATAGAATATTTCAAGATAAGTTATTTAATAATTTCAAATCACAACTAATACTTTAATAACAAAACAAAAAATATAAATAGCCAGGCATGGTGGCGCACGTTTGTAATCCCCATGCTTGGGAGGCAGAGACAGATGAATCACGTAGGTTCGAAGCCAGTTTCACTGCCTTAAGAGACCCTGTTTCCAAATAAAAAATTAAAATAAGTCTGGGAGTGTAGCCTGGAGGTAGAAGGGTTTCCAGGAACCCCAGTACCACACACAATTTTTTTTCCAGAGAGAATTAACAAGACAATACCTTATCTTTATTTATTTATTATTATTATTTTTGTGTGTGGCACTAGGGTTCCTGGAAGCCCACCTACCTCCGGGCTACACTCCCAGACCTATTTTTTTATATTTTGAAACAGCGTCTCGTAAGCCAGCGCGGCTGGCTTCGAACCTGCGCAATCCTCCTGTCTCCTCCTCCCAAGCGCGGGGATTACAAGCGTGTGTGCCACCGCGCCCAGCAATACCTTATCTTTAAAGAGATATATTATCTCTTAACAGAGATTCTATTGTCTCAAATAGGAAAGCTGATTCTTTCGGTAAATGCACTTTTGTTGTTGTTAGCAATATTCAAAACTAGTAAACTATGGCAATGTTAGCTGATATTCCATACTAACCTTTTCCTTATGAATTTCATTGACATTTGAAGTATAACTCTGTGAAGATGATGATGAAGACATAAAAAGGAAGCGTCCTTTACTAGATGAGGTATGTTTAGTCGATGTTTCTTTTACATAAGACCAAGTACTATTGTAAAATTCATAATTAAAATCGTTATTCACTTTCACCTACAAAGAAAATGAGAAAATTCTGCTATAACCAAGTTGAGGCCGTGGATATACTAGAGTTAGTTTTATCATGGATCCATTAACATGGGTATTTCTTCAAAGTCTCCCCTACCCAAAAAAAAAAAAAGCTATGCATTGAGACAGAACAACTGTGACTCTAATCAAGCTCAGGCCTGTAAGAGTAAAAGGAAAGGACATAGTATTAATAATGCCAACCCTAATTGATTCACAAATCATATCCTATTTCCTGAAATGTCAGCATTTATACTAGAAGTGAGCAAATTAACAAAGCAAAACTCAGAGAAATGCAAGACATTTGACTGTTGGTTCTCCATCTCACAGAGGGGAACAGAGACACAAATCAGTGAGTTGAACAATTTGATTACTTAGACTGTTTTGGAATATTATATGTGATCCTACGGTGGATCCAAATTTCTAATTCTAAGCCGGGCGTGGTGGTGCACACTTGTAATCCCAGCATTTGGGAGGCTGAGACTGAAGGATCACAGTTCGCGGACAGCCTCAGCTACTTAGTGAGGCCCTCTGCAACTCAGTGAGACCCTGTTTCAAAATGAAGAATAAAAACTAGGGCAGGGGATGTAGCTTGGAGGTCAAATGCCTCTGGGTTCCATCCCCAGACCCGCAAAAAATAAAAAAATTAAAAATAAATTTCTAATTCTATTTGACTTGAATGAATGCTAAAATTCAATTTTTTTTGCTAAATGATATTTTAAAAAGAGATCCCAAAAGAATTTAAGGCAGACCATAGATTAGTCACATGTCTGAGAAGCGACAGTGCTAGCTTTCACAGGGGAGACAATCATTTGTTTATACTTTATTTTACTTTATATCAGATGTCAAAATAAAGTGTCCATGGGAAGGTAGCAACTATTACAAATATTGGAAGTATCAGCAGAAGGCATGGTGATAACATATTCTATCTAAAAGAGATATCCAGCAACTGAAGCCATCAGGTGATCACACCATGTAACTACTGGCTGCTCTGGTATTGACAGAGTTGCTGATTTTTTTTTTTTTAAGAGAATCCTCATGCCAAAAGCTCTTGATTTTTTTTAATTAAACTCAGTGAATTTATCATAAATGCCTATCAACCCCCATCGGGGGGGACAGACAATGAGACTCCCTCCCACAGTATCTATAAATGTATGTATAAATATCTATTCTACATAAATATTCAAATTGGAAACTCTCCTGTCACACTTATTGCATTTCTGTGTGTGTGTGTGTGTGTGTGTGTGTGTGTGTGTGTGTGTGTGTGTGTGTGGTACTGGGGTTCCTGGAAGCCCTTCTACCTCTGGGCTACACTCCCAGACCTATTTTACACTTTTTTATTTGGAAACAGGGTCTCTTAAGCCAGCGTGGCTGGCTTTGAATCTGACATCTCTTTGTCTTTTGACCTAGTGAGGGCTGATTCAGGCCTACCACCCTCCAATCTACTCAGTAGTCTCAAAGAGTGACATCACATAATTTCTTTTTAAAGTTTCTGCACAAAAAAAAAGATCATCAAGAGTCTAAAGAGATTACCCACAGAATGGGATATCTTTGCTAGCTATCTCTCTGAAAGAGGACTAATATCTAGAATATACAAAGAACTTTAAAGACTTTACACTAAAAAAAAATCCAATCAAGAAATGGGTAACTGAATTGGATACTTCACAAAAAGAGATACAAATGGCCAATAGACGCATGAAAAAAAATTCAACATCATTAGCAATCAGGAAGATGCAAATCAAAATTACACTGAGAGTCCATCTAACCCCAATAATAATGGAAATCATAAAATAACAATAAATATTGGTAAGGACGTGGGGAAATAGGAACTCTTCTACACTGTTGGTGGGATTACAAACTAGTTCAGACCCTCTGGAGATCAATAAGATCTCAGTACTCTGTATGAGGAAGAAGGTAAATGGAGAGGTAGAGGTGTGGGAGGTCACCAAGTACTGTGTACATGTATATCATTGTCAACATGATTTACATTATGATGTGAGACTGTGAGACTATAATGCACCAATAAAAGCACATTAGAATAGTGCTTCATATGTAAAGGTTTTAAATATGTAAGCTATTTTTATCATCACCCAAATTAATCCCAGTTAAGTTAGATTTAGAAATCTCAGTCTTCAGGCCAATAAAGGAATCAGAGGCTCAGATAATTTAGCATTAGTTACAGATGCCTTTATAACATGCCTTCTTTTGATCATCTGATGTGTATCTGGGGTCTCTCTTTAAAATATGTGTATCATGAAGTACATTCCTGACCAGATCCGGGAGACGCCGTGAAGCTTCTCAGGCTTGCTCTTTGCCACACTTCAGTCTGTGCATCAGACTTGGAGCACCAACACCGCGGTCCTCCTGCTGCCTCCCAGGACACCTTCCCCAGCAACCCAAGAGCCAGAAATGCTCGTGTCTCAAAGGCCTTTCTTGTGGTATGTAAGGTATAAGTAAGCATGACATCAAAAGTGGTTCACTGGAGAAGAAACCAGGCTTGCCCTAAAAGAGCCACCATGCTAATAACCAAATCAGAGATTATGAGAGACTGATTCATTCCACTGTGTGTTTACTTACCAATGTTTTTGTTCCAGTAAACCAAAAGTTACCTCCCACCTTGCAGAAAGCTGAGTACCCAGCAGGCCCAGGTCAGCTTATTTGAACTGTGGAAGACGTTAGCCCACCACCACTGCGCCTGATTCTGCCTGTTGCTTCCAGTTCACTTCCCTCTGGCTGGATCTTCAAAACAGTACTATTTCTCATTCAATAGCAGGCTATAATTTCCCTCTACTTCTGACAAACACCTTCACATAGAGTGATAGAAAATATATTTCAGATGTCAGTCTAGAAACCAAGCCCTCCTAATAAAATGAGTGTCAGGTCCATGCTGCTACTAAATGATTCCTGTTCTTCAAAAGCTGCGGGCTTCCAGCATGTCTGCCGGAACTAAGAAACACTTTGCCCTCGTATTTCTTCTGCTTTTTTAATTTTCTAAATTTGACCCTTCAGAAATTTGCCATGCAGTTCTTCCCGTCCTAATTAGGAAAGAACAAGGAACACATACTCCTGGGGACAGAAGAAGAAAAAAAATGTCTTCATCTATGTATCTCATATTCTTTCTTCTAACTAAAGATTAAATTATAATACTGATGTTGCACCATGTAACTCTTAGAACTGAAAAAAAAATGAAATTCAATACATGAGTAAAGTTTAATAAAAAATAAAAGGCGGGGAAATCTGACAGACTGGATCCAATTTCAACTACTTCTTAATTTGGTGACATGAAACGACCAAATGAGCCTCCATTTTTACATATATAAAATAGAACACATTACTCCTCTCCAGGGCAATTGTGGGGATTCCACCTATACCAATAGCCTAAGATAGAGCAGATGCCACAGCAGGTGTTCACAAACTGGTAGGTAGCTACAGCTATTTTTCAAATGAGTTTTATGTTTCATTTTCATGATTCAATAACTCTTAGAGGTAACTAACTCATTCTATGTAAGTAGGAGGATGGTAAGTTCGTAATTTATAGTCAAAGCTTCTTTCTAGAGAGGCTTAACCTAGATAGATGAAAGACCCTTCGTTCTGAACATCCTAGTAGTTTCGGTTTACAAATTTGGGAGCAATAGAGAAGAAGAGATGAACTGGAAAAATTGAGAGTTGGGATGAAGGGAGTAAAAGGACTGAGAGGGGCCTGGGGAGAGGAGAGCAAGAGAAAGGCTAAGGCAGGATGAGGCCAGACACCTCGCTGTGTTGAAGCTGTGAAGCACGTTTTGAGATGGAAAATTCCAGCCGAGATAGCGTGTACTTGTTTATTTAAGAACAAAGACGCATGTAGAGTAAATATTTTTAGGGGAAAAAAGGAACTGATTAGTACAAAAATGTGTGGTAATAATTGCCTGAGAGATAGAAGAAAGTTGATCAGTTGATCAGAGAAGGGTGCAGAGAAGCTTTTAAGTTACTGGCCATACTGGTGAGTGTGTGTGTGTGTGTGTGTGTGTGTGTGTGTGTGTAAGTTAACTGATTTAACCCAGGGGTGTTGAACCTCTGAACTACACCCCCAGCCCTTTCTATTTTTTACTTTGAAATACGGTCTCACTAAGTTTCCAAGGGTCTTGCTAAATTGCTGAGGCTGGTCTGGAACCTGTGATTCTCCTGTCTCATCTACCCAAGGTCTGGGATTACAGGCATGTGCCACCACACTCCACGCTCACCTACCATATTATATTTCTTAAGGTGAATACGGATGTACAGGGGTATTTGTTGTATTAATTTTCTTCAAATGACACATGTATGTTACCTACACTCTTTTGCATATATATAACATTTTATTATTTAAAAATAAAAGCATTTTGGCTGGGTGTGGTGGGTACATGCTTTTAATCCTAGTACTTGGCGGGCTGAGACAAGAGAATCAAAGTATCCAGGCCAGCCTCAGCAATTTAGCAAGACTCTCAATAACCAAGCAAGATCCTGTTTCAAAATTTTAAAAAAGCAAGAGGTATAGTTCAGAAACAGAATGCCCTGGGTTCAACCTCTATTACCACAAAAGAAAAAAATTTTTTTAAGTACTGAGGGTGGAACCCAGGGGCATTCGACCTCCGAGCTATACCCCCTGCACTATTTTTTATTCTTTATTTTGAAACAGGGTCTCGCTGAGTTGCAGAGGGCCTCACTAAGTAGCTGAGGCTGACTGCAAACCACAATGCTCCAGTCTCAGTCTCCCAAACGCTGGGATTACAAGCATGCGCCCCCACGCTTAGCTTCAAAAAAATTTTTTTTAATTCAAAAGCATTTTTATGTGAGGTGTCACTGTGGCAGTATAACAAGATTATTACACCAGTCATATCAGGTCCTTGATTTTTAACACTCATACAAGAAAGGCAATATGTTCCTTATTCACATGCAACAAAGGGTTAAGAACAATGCATAGGGATAAGTCACTTCTTTCCTGGCAAGAGCAAGGCCTAGGGTTCCATCATCATCCTACTACAGCAGCAAAAAAGAATGTCAACTAAAATGGCACAAGTTAAAAATAGCCCTACTTTGTAGAGTTAAACAATATGTATGCTTTGTAAACCACATAAAACATTTATGAAAACTGACCACATATTAGTCCTTAAGTCAATCCTCAACAAATAGCAAAAAGTTATTACATAAAAAATGGTCCCTGACAATTTGTAGGTTAGCAATCAGTGAAAGTAATGTAATTCAGTACCTGGAACGTATAGGAAAGGATATTTCCACTCAGTCTGTAGAACTCTCTTCCATCTCCACTAAACACTTTTCTGCATTGACCACCAAAACTTTTGGTGTTGATAACTTTGGTCATAAACTGACCAGTAAGGACATTGTACCTGTCAGAAAGAGAAAGAGATGAAGGAAGAAGTAAATGGTGGTTTAAAAAAATAGCAATAGTCTCTGGTCTAATTTCTAAGTCTTTGATCCATCTCAAGTTGATTCCTGTGCACGGTGAGAGGTAAGGATTTAGTTCCATCTTTCTACAAATGGATAGCCAGTTCTCCCAGCACCATTTCTTATCTTTTCTCCAGCATATGAGTTTGACCCTTTTTTTAAAGATTACAGATGAATGGATTGCAAAATTATAGGAAATACACACAATGGAATTCTGCTCAGCTATAAAGAAGAACAAAATCAAGTCATTCACAAGAAGATGGAAAGACCTGGAGAACCTTATGTTAAGTGAGATCAGCCAAGCACAGAAAGAGAAGGGACATATGTTTTCTCTAATATGTCCAAACTAGGGAGTATTAGGAATACCAGAGGGACTCCAGATATGGAGGGGAAAACTCAGCAAAGCTAAAATGGCAGGATAGGAGATGAAGAAGGCTGAGGTTGATGAATGGAGGAGCTATACCTGAATATGTGTAAAAGTATGAATACAGAATGGTTAACCTGGACACTCATTGTTAGGAGGGGGCAAGGGGGAAGCGGGGTGGTGGGGGAGGAAAAGTCACCAAGCGCAGTGTGAATGTATGCCATTTTCAATATGTTCCACATAAAAATAAAAAATAAATTTAAAGCAAATTTAAACATATATTAAAAAACAGAAATAGTACTTGCTAGGGAAAAATTATTAGAGGACTCAAGAAGATTTTTAGAACACTTCATGGTTAAGCACTTCTCTGAGAGAGTGCAAATAAAGAGAATAGCGTCCTAATGCACACCATGCATTATCCAGCATCTCCTACTTGATATAGTAGCTAACACTAACAGCTGGGAAAATTCGGCAGCTCTTCAGCCTTAGAACATAGTCAGAAAACACATAGGCCTGTTGTATCTATGGCAACAACTGGTTCTGAACTGAATCCATAGGTAAACCCAATACAATTGAGGTTACTCTGAAGGAGAGAGCACTTTCCTCAACAAATTATTCAGCCGATTGACACTTACTGCACTGAATGGTATGCTTCTTCAAGCAATTTCATACTGTTTCCCTGTTAATAAATGTAAAATATTACAAGAAAATCACGGTCATTCTCTCTCTCTCTCTCTCTCTCTCTCTCTCTCTCTCTCTCTCTCTCTCTTTCAGATTATTTTAAAGATTTAAAAATCTGAACTCAGATAATACAACCTCTAAAAGTTTCTTGCAATTCTTTTTTGAAGGGAAGACATGGGTTTTTCTCAACCTCTGGTGAAAATGAAGATTCCCCATCTACTTTATGCAATCACTTTTTAGTATTGTGTATTGTGATATGCTTGCTTCTTTCTTTACATCCTCCTTCCTTCCATTCTAACATCTCTTCATTCTCTTGAGAAGTCCCACATAATTCTCATATTCTCTCTCTCTTTCTCTCTCTCTCTCTCTCTCTCTCTCTCTCTCTCTCTCTCTCCCTCCCTCCCTCCCTCCCTCCCTCCCTCCCTCCTCCTCTCTCTCCCTCCCTCCCTCCCTACTACAAGGTAAAAAAACTATCTAGATTTCCCTGGTGCTAAAATCAGGACTGTCCTGAGACAATGGGTCACTACATCTTACTACATTTATCTAGAATCATACAGGTAGGAGTGTTATAAATTGTTTCAGGATGTGGCAAAGAGCTCTGAGCCAATGAAAATGCTTGGATGTTGGGTAAATTGTTATGAGACTCACCAAACCCATATGATAAAGCAAAAAGAAATGAAAAACTGCCACCCACTGATATACACCGGAGGCTGCTCAGCACCTTACCCATTGCCTGTAAGCTCCACGTTGGGAGGAGGTTTATCCATGTCACAGGAAGGTCTGCTTTCAGAGTCCTCACATCTGTCTTCATCAGCACCATCTTCTTCACAATCAGAATCCCCGTTGCAAACCAACAATTTACTGATACACTGACCTGAACAACAGAGAAGCCGACACATAAATGCAAAAGAGGGGAAAAGGGAAACCCAGCCTGGAACTGAAGGGTGTTGTTCCTCATGCCCAGTACTGCTTTCATGTGAATATAAGATAAACCCTCAAAGCATCTAGGAAAAGGCTAGAGATTATTTTGGTCTTTATTTTGCAGTACACAGGATTGCTTTTCACCTTGGATAGATACAAAATTAAAAATACAGGGCCTCGACTCAAAATTCCAAGCCCTTACCCATAAACATCAAGCAGTTTTATCTAAATCTTCCAAGATTCATACAATGCTAACTACTGGTTACAATGACCTCCTGCCCTTCAACTTTTCATTTTTGTCCTATAGTCATTATCCAAGATCCTGAATTTGTGCTTTTCTTGGTTGGTTAGAGTTGTACTCTTTGTGAGCACTGGGAACATGTTAAGCATTCTTTTAGCATCTATTCTATGCAAGATCCTCTTCCTGATATTGGTGGATACATGCAAATAAAAATGATATTTTCAATATTTTAATATGCTTTAAAGTCTCACATGGAAGACTATGAAAATATAAGTTATTATAAGTCAACAATATAATTGTAATGATAGCCATAAGCTCAGGAAATACTGACAGGTACCAGCTGATCTACCCCACCTCCCTTCCCAGCATCATTTCCAACTATCCTCTCACTAGCTTCATGTATCCGGGTCATACTAGGTCATTTGCATGAATCTATCGTGTCCAATAATCTTACACTTAGCTTTCTCTCTGTCAAGGAGAGTTTTCTCTATCTAGTTCCCACTTGTCCTTCAAAAATCAAGTTAGATACCATGCCCTCTTGAAACTCTTCCTACCCCATGAACTCTGATAGATGCTCTTCCTCTGCAAAAATAGGATGCTTTGTGCACAAATATCCTTGTAGTTTAGCGTGTAGCCCACTCCACTCTCACTCAATGCAATGCAGCAGACATTGGGTGAGAATCTACTATGTGCCAGACATTTCAGATGTCAAAATAAAAGAGGTATAAACTATTTATTCAAGGAGTTCAGAGTCTACCAAGAGAGATATTCAGGCCAACAAAAGATGTAAATTACAGATAGTACAAGAAATGTTTGGAAGACAGAAAAAAAAACATTTGTTATTCAGTTCTGTTGGGGGTTTAGAAAAGGGTTTCTCAAAGAAGCTATTATTTGGTTTGAATTAAAACTAAAATAGGAGTTTGGCAGGTATTGTTGAAAAACCCTTCTAAGACAATGATTCTTTACATACTATTCCTCTCATAAAACTTTAATGTTTTTGAGAGAAGATATTATATATTTCATTTCCATATCTACAAACCTCATCACTATATTTGGATCATAATAAGAATAATAAAGTTACTTGCTAAAAGTTATTGAATGACCTGACTGTATAAATGTAGCATAGACTGTGTCAAATAATCCTCAAGGTCCAAAGTGTTTCTATCACCCCATGTGTAGGAGGAGTTAACTGTTTTTCTCCTTGATTCACTAGAGTTACTTTACTTATAAACATAATTTGGGCAGAAACATTGTTTTTACCCATTCTCATGTCTATACCAGACCCCCTCTGCATCTTCAGACCCCCTCTGCATCTTCAACATAAACTCAATGTCAAGAACTGTTTGACCAGTTAAGACCCATAAGTCTCTTCAGAAAACCAACAGATGTTCATATCTTAATAAGTAGATGCCTCTCTTGCATTTGAAAGAATCATGGTAGAATGAACGATTGATATAGCAACATAAATCCTGCTGATATTTGGAGGAAAGGAATTTATAGGCCAATAGAAACTCAATAAAATTCAACAAATAAATATCAAACAAGTTTAAAAAAAAAAAACACAGTATGATGAGCCTGTGGATAACAAGTTACCTGAAAAACACCGGAAACGTTCTCCACAGCCCTCTTCTGTTGGACACCCCTGTGTAGGTTCACATGACTGTGTTTCAAATGTGCTTCCAACACAAGGCTGGCCCCCGTACTGCCCATAAACAGCAATTGACCGCCTGCGAGTCTAAACACAAAATAGAAGCCGAGTGTGATGGTGCCCACCTGTAATCCCAGTTTTGGGGAAGGTAAAACAGGAGGATTGAGGGTTCAAGGCCAGCCTCACCAACTTAATGAGACCCTGTTTGAAAATAAGTAAAATAGGGCTCAGAAGTAGAATGTCCTGGGTCCAATCCTCACTACTCCCCTCCCTCCACTTCCCCCCCAAAATTTGCCTCATTTCCAGAAGGCTTAAACCTTAAGTGAAGACCAACAGAGTATGTATACAAACCAACTCTGAATCCTACATTCATCCTAAATTGGGTTAGAAGTGGGGATTTCTTAGGATGTATGTTCACAAAACAGCAGTTTGAATTCTGAGAGTCTTCCTAAGTGGGATCTAGCCCTGGCACCTCCCATTGTGTTTAAGCAGAGGGACCATGAGGAAGGAATGGACTCAGTAACACTTCTTGATACTTCTTTAGTTTCTACTTTTAACTGATGAAGACAAGTCCCACCTGTGATTCATCAGCATGTCCTTCCTGAGGTTCAGAAGCTCAGGCCATGTCATGTACATGAGAAATGTTCCCCTCCGCATCCCAGGACGCCCCTGAGGCTGCCTGCTCTCCACAATCTCATTGTCACCTGTCAAATCCAGACCCAGTGACCCTTCTTCATTCTCACTTGTCTCTTTCTGAATAAAAATATTGCTTTATAATCTAGGGTTGTATTCATCGCATGGTGACCTTCACTCAAAGAAATAAATTACTTATATGAAAAATACCCTCTGTCTACTTCTATTTAGAATTCTTCTTGTTTTTTAAATTACAAAAATGTTTTATGTGTTCGGTGTTTCTTTGACTTTTGCCTCATTATTCATGTACCTTGCTGCTTATAATCAGAGTTATCATCTATTTTCTAGAAGCCAAGTTCTTCATTCTGATAATACTTCAAAACAGAAACTATTGAAAAAACAGAAACTATCTTCTATAATATGGCTCATTGCTTTAAAAAAAAACTTTTTTTTCCTCTCAAAATGCTAAGGATTAAAACCAGGACCTTATACATACTAAGCAAGTGCTATATCACTAAGCTGCATTTCTGTAACTTTTTTATTAAATTTTTTTTTTGGTGGTACTGGGGGTAGAACCCAGGGACTTTCTGCCTCCAGGATACACTCCCAGACCTATTTTATATTTTTATTTTGAAACAGGGTCTCATTAAGTTGCTGAGAGCCTCACTAAGTAGCTGAGGCTGGCTTCGAACCTGTGCCATCCTCCTGTCGCAGCCTCCCAAGCACGGGGATTACAGCGTGTGCCACCATGCCCGGCCCTATACCTTATTATTTTATTTATTTTTAAATATTGAGGCAGACTCTCACTAAATTGCTGAGGTTGGCCCCAAATTTGCCATCATCTTGCCACTGACTTTTGAGCAGCTCAGATTGCAGGTGAGTACCACCTTATCTGGCTTAAAATAATTTTTAAATATATTTTTATCCAATCTGAGCCATTTAAAAATATTTAAATAAACATTCAAATGTTCAGAAACTTTAGAACATATAATCTATTTCTAGAAATTTATCCTAAGAAAATTATGAAAACAGAACAGATATTCACGTATAAAAAAATCCATGTAATTAAAAATGAAAACAACTTAAATATGAAACAATAGTATAAGTACAGTAGATACATTCGATAGGGATAATTACATACTGGAATATAACTCAGTCATTATAAATTCATGCTGATAGTATAATGTTAGCTTTAAATGGTATAATACAGCCATGCATGGTGGTGCATGCCAGTACTTGGGAGACTGATAGGAGAATCAGAAGTTCAAGGATTGCCTCAGCAACCTAGCAAGACCCTGTTTCAAAGGGGCTGGGAGTTTAACTTGAAGATAGAATGTCCCTGGGTTCAATTCCCAGTGCCACAATAAAAAAAAACTATGATTAAATAATATTTTTAAATTATATACACAAATAAGCCGGGCGTAGTGGCGCACGCTTGTAATCCCCACACTCACGAGGCGGAGACAAGATAGCTCAGCTTCAAAGCCAGCCTCGCTAGCTTAAGAGACCCTGTTTCCAAATAAAAAATATAAAAAATAGGTCTGGGAGTGTAGCCCGAAGGTTGAAGGGTTTCCAGGAACCCCAGTACCACCAAAAAAATTATATACACAAATAAAATAAGCTGAAAGAGTAAATATCAAAATGTTATTATACTTATTTCTCCCATTATAATTATGAATACTGCTTTCTTTCTTTATGCTCTTATGTATTTTCTTCAATGAACATTTTATAAAGTAAAAAAAATATCTCTTGAAGTATTGTACAATATCCAGATCAAGTAAATGTCTTATTTGTATGATTTAGAAATAAAATTTTAAAGCAGTAAATAATTGTTTATGGTTGGTCTCTAATTGTGAAATAAAACAAAGAAGCCATTTTGCTATTTGATAGTGTTTGAAATGAGAAAAAGAATTTGAGCTCAGTGAATATAAAATAGATTTTGAATTATCGGGTAATTTTCACTTCATGCTATTTCCATTTCCCTAATAAGGAGTTAGTGAGTTATTTTTCATTTTTAGCCAATGTACATTTTGAGTCAAAGATAAGATTTAGAGAAGTCCTTCAAGAAAAATGAATGGAAAAATTACTTTATCATATTAATTATTGAACAAATCATACTTATTTCCCTTCAAAATTGCTAAAATAAGTTTTCAAAAAATATTAATACTGATTAATGAACATTCAGATTTTAATACCATTTTGGCTGTACTTATGCTGTTTATACATATGGGTAATCAAATACAAAGCTTCATGGGGTCCTACCTGAGTCTTGGTACAGCCGCTGCATTCTGACCAAGGGCCATAGGAATCCCACTGGCAGTCGACTGGAGAGGAGGCACTATTATAATGTCCAATCGCCCATGATTAACAGATAAGAAGATAAGTAAGGGGGTTAAAAATGAACATAGTAAAAAATGCTTCAATTTTTTTCCTAAGAGAAACTAAAAGTTTTTTTTTAATATATAAAATGGGGGCAGAGGAACACATTTTATTACAGATTAACATTTATCAAACATCTATTATGTACAAGGCACTATTAAGACATTAGAGTTGTAGAAATAAGAGATGGGTTATTAACTATTTCTAAAACAGGTGATAGACACACAGATGTAAATAATCATAACCTACTAATTTGATATAGTATGTCTTCATAATGAGATGTTATAATGTGTTGTGGAAGTAAAGAGAGAGGACTGCCCAAAGTTGGGGGGGGTCGGTGAGCACACACAGGAGGAAGGAGCCATGCCCCTGAATGGATGAGGGATTCTGCACGATAATTCAAAGAGCTGCCCCGAAACAACTGAAAGACAACTCCAGTGAGGAACACTAATGCGACTCTATGAGGAGCTACCTTAAAACCTAGAGGATAAAAGCACAACAATTCATATTTTAAAATTCCTCATGTTCATTTAGGCTACTTCTCAAACAAACACTCAAGTGGTGTCATTTGGGCTTAAATAATTCTACTCCAGTAATTTACACATGGAAAATAGAGCTGAACCAGATGTGGTGGTGCATGCCTATAATCCCAGTACTTGGGAGACTGAGACAGGAGGATTGCAGGCTCAAGACCAGTATGCAGTGGCTTAGCAAACCCTACTTCAAAATAAAAAATAAAATAGAGCTGGATCGTAGCTCAGAGATAGAATGCCCCTGATTTCAAGCCCAGGTGCCAACTAAATAAAATAAACAAATAAACAAGTTGGCTCCTATAGGATATTCAACTCTATCTGTAGAAGAGGTCACTGGGTTCATCCTGAAAGATTAAGACTTGCCAAAAAAAAATAAGGGAAGCAGGATTCTTGGTTTCTGGATTTCCAGCCCATTTCTGGGCCACAAAGACATCTTGAATCAAGGTAAATCTTGCACATCTTAAGACTGTCAGAGAGCTGTGCAAGTAAAGAATCCCATTCTGCAGCATGAGGGCCTCAGGTGCTCATCTGGAACCAACCTTGGTAGTCTGTTTTCCTAATGATCCAAATACCAGAGCATACTTGACATTTACACTATCTGAATTTACTGTTATTTGTCTACTTTGTGTCCCAGAGAAAACAGGGACCTTCCCCAACCACAAGGACTTAGGAAAAAGAGCAGAGCTGGCTTGGCCTTCTTCTGTGTCCCTACATCACCCTGTGCAGGGCCGTTAGTGCACACATATCACAAAGAACTGTCTCAGGACTTGAATCACCCAGCAGATGCTCAGGGTCATCCTGCTCCTCACTGCACCCCCAGGTCCTAGCTCAGCCCCTGACACATACTCTCATAGTTCCACAAAGTGAACTGATCCCTTTACGCCCATCTCACAGTAAAAACAAAACAAGGTAAATGACACTGGCTGTTTTCCAGGTCCCAAAAACCAATAAAACTATTTTCTCAGAAAACTCCCAACCTTTAAAATCCAAAGAACATTTGCAAGGATTACATTTAAAGATCAAATGCTCCTCTAGGATGTGTAGATCTGCTATGATTTTCTGAATGACAAGTAAAACCATGGTACTGGGGCAAAAATCGTAGGGCTTTTTTAGTTTTCAAGGCTTTTTTTCTTACAGGGAAAAGTAAAGTAAAAGAAGAATAAGACTAAAACACACTTCTGTTGTCACTGCTTTGTCTAAAAATATGGGGACCGAGAAAAGCGGGGCTTAAGAGCCCCGCTAACAACCAATCTCCATTACCACAAAATCAGCGCCTTTCATAGCCAGAAAACACCATCACCAGTGAAACAAAAAATCACCAGGCTCCAGAGAGAAAGCGGACTGAGAACAGAGCCACAGAGGAGATAACCGGCCTCATGCCCGAGGACGCGGCAGACGCGGCAGCAGCGCCATACTGCCGGCGGCACCGGAGAATTCACGGGACGGCTACAGCAAGCCGAGGTGAGCCACTGTGGAAAAGCCAGGCGGGATTTCTCCGCGCAGAGAGCATCTAAAGCTCCCAGTGGCCGAGTTCAGCACACGCTGCAGGGATTCAGAGTGGAAATCAAAAACAAGAAGAAAAACACCAGCCCCACAGCTGAGGGCATAGCAGCGGCGCCATATTGCCACCGGCGGCAGCAGCACCGAATTCAGCGAGGCCAGTACAGCTACATCTGCGTACTCAAGAATAGTGAGTCAAATTGCGGGCCACAGAGGAGAAATCCCAGTACTGTACTCCCTGGGACTTGACTCAGTGGGGGAGGGGCGGTGGCACAGATATCACACCATAGGAGAACGTGCAACCTGGCACCCCCCACAGTCTAAAGTAGCCTCTATTGACTCTCTGGGTCGGAGACTCTGTGATAAAACCCAGTAAATGAGTAGTGGAGTCTGAGATACTACTGACTCGAGATCCAGAACACCTTAAGTGAAGTCATAGTGACCCAAGGGAAGAACCCAGAGAAGGCACAAACATCCGAAATCATGGGAAAGAGGAATAATACTGGAGCAATAAACGCCCACAACCCCACAACATCAGAACCCGATAAAACAGAAAATCAGAGATTTCTAGAAGATCAAATCAGGAAAATAACTGTAGAAATAATAGAGGTGCTTCGAAAAGAACTCAGAGAGAGCCAAAAAGAGATAAAGGATGCAATTAATGAAGTAAAGGCCTCAATTCAAAGCACAAACAACCGATTAGAACACATGGAGAACAGAATCTCGCTCTTAGAAGATGAGCAATCCAAAAATGAACGCATAGTTTCTAATCTAGAAAAAAATATCCGACAGCAGGAATCTGACATTGAAGAAATATGGGCCCATTTTAAGAGAGCTAACCTAAGAATAATTGGAATAGAGGAGGGAAAAGAAAGTGAAACCAAAGGGATCAGCAATCTCTTCAAGGAAGTAATAGCAGAAAATTTTCCAGACATAGAGCAAGAGGTCGATACACAGGTCCAGGAAACTTATAGAACTCCCTTTAGACAGGATCGGAGAAGAGGATCCCAATGCCACATAATTGTCAAAATGACCAATGTGGAAGCCAAGCAGAGAATCTTAAAGGCAACAAAAGCAAAGGGCCAAGTGACATTCAGTGGCAAACCAATTAGAATCACTCCATACTTCCCAAACCAAGTTATGAGAGGCAGAAGGGCTTGGAGTAACATATTCCAAACTCTGAAAGAAAACAACTTCCAGCCAAAAATTTCCTACCCAGCAAAACTTTCTATCAAATTAGATGGAGAAATAAGAAGCTTCCATGACAAACAGAAACTGAAGGAATTTATGTCTTCAAAACCAGCACTAGAGAAAATACTCAAAGAGATTAACTACAAAGAAGAAATAGGTAATACACTCCAGAACTAGAGAAACAAGATTTTCCATCCAACAGACAACTAAGATTGGTTATCTGTGGAGATTCATTATTTATGTTAGTCTTTTACCTATCTCTAAAGGGTATTGTTTGCCTTTATTGTTGTTAATTTCTAGGATTTCTAGTTGGAATATTAATATACCTTCAGATATAGCATTTGGAAATATTTTATCTCATTCTATTAGTAACTTTTAACTCCGTTTACATTGTCTTTGGATATACAATATTTTTTTTATTTTTTAGGGAGTTTGTATACTCCTCTGTTGCCTGTGCCATTGAAATCATAACCAAGAAATCACTGCCAATTTCAGTGTTGTGAGGTTTAAT
Source organism: Muscardinus avellanarius (assembly GCF_963383645.1). Lineage (NCBI taxonomy): Eukaryota > Metazoa > Chordata > Mammalia > Rodentia > Gliridae > Muscardinus > Muscardinus avellanarius. The sequence goes on along the minus strand of NC_137786.1, from coordinate 36,164,883 downwards.
GACCTAGATTTTCTCCTAAAAGTTTATAGTCTTAAGATTTATATTTAGGTCTATTATCTATTTTGAGTTAATATTTGTATATGGGGTTAGGTAAGGGTCCAATTTTATTCTTTTCCATGTAATTATTATTTTTAACAATATTTAGTTAAAAGATTATCATTTCCACCAACAAATGTTTGTGGAAACCTTGTCAAAAATAACTTGACAATATAGGGAAGAATTTAGCTCTAGGCTTTTATTTAACTCCAATGGTTTATATATCTGCCTTTAGAATAGTACTACACTGTTTCAATTATTGTAGCTTTAGATGGTTTGAAATCAGAAAATATATATCTTCTAGCTTTGTTCTTTTTCAAGATCATTTTGGGTACCTAGAGTCCATATTCCATATTAGGATAGATTTTTTTCTGAAAAATAAATAAATAAATATATGATAGTTTCACCTAAAAAATAGAAAAAAATATTCTCTGGTAAGAAAGAAAGCAAAAAGAAATATTGAAATGTTATCTTTAAGTCATCAAAAGCTTGGTATCAGACAAATGAAACTGTTATGTGAGATTATCATTTTTAATTTTAGATAAATTGCCATAATACTAGATGTCAACTACTAAGCCAAGCATGGGAGGGAGGGATGGGGAGAGAATGGGGTGGGGATCGGGTGGGGGCTGACTGGGATAAGTGTGCATGTATGTCTACAAAAGTATGTATCCTATTATGATGTATGAATACAGTGCACCAATAAAAAAATAATAATAAAAAAATAAATAAAATAAAAAAATAAAAATAAATAAAATAAAAATATGGAAAGACAGAACATGTTGGAAGGCCTAATGGTTTGGATTTAGAACATCCCCTAGCACTCACAGAAACAAGGTTGCACTGTTGGAAGGGAGCTGGTTGCTGAGAGGGGTTTCTAGGGCTTGGCCTTGGAGATTATGTGGTTCCTCCTTCCCTGCTCTTGCTCTCTCTACTCCAGCTCTAAAGTGGGAGCAGAACCTTGCACTCTCCCTCTCTCCACTTCCCTTGGCCTTACATGGACTGAACCCATAATCTCCAAACAAACAGTGAGCAAATAAATCTTCCTTCCTCTAAGTTGCAATGTAAATCGTTTTGGATTGTAGCAGTGAGAATGTTGACCAAGACAGAAGTAAGCACACTTGATCTGCAATGTGGGAATTAGACCACACTAAAAAAAAGTCTTTAAAATTTTTAAGAATATTTTTAATGATTTCCGCATGGAATCCAAAAAAAATTCTCACCTTGATAAACCTTGGAACTGTACTGTACATCCCACAAAAATGAATAAGCTTATTGCCTAGAGAAGAAAAACAATAAAGCGTTATTTTAGATTTTATTTAATGATTTTAAAATCAAGACATTTGTATAAGTCCATATAAAAGGATGATAATTCTACTTTTCTTTTAAGATTCTACTTTAAGCAGAAGTTTGAAAGCTTTCCAAAGAAATTAAAAATAGAACTACCATATGATACAGCAGTTCACTACTGCATATATATATATAACATAAAATCACTATGTCAGTGAGATTTCTGCACCAGGTGTAGTGGTACACACCTGTAATCCTAGTACTTAGGAGGCTGGGACAGGAGGATCATAGGTTCAAGGACAGACTCAGCGACTTAATGAGGCCCTCAGCATCCTGACAAGACCCTGTTTCAAAATAAAAAATAAAAAAGGCTAGAGGTGTAGCTTAGAGATAGAATGCCTCTGGGTTCAATCCCCAATGCTGAGAAAGAAAGAGGGAGAGAGAGATGGATTGATTGATTGATTGATGATTATTTGATTATGACAGCTTTATTCATAATAGTCAAGATATGAAATCAACCAAATGGTTATCACTGGATGAACAGATAAAGAAAATGTGATCTGAGGGAATGGGAATATAGTTCAGTGGTAGAACACTTGCCTCACATAGACAAGACCCTGTGTTCAATCCCCAGCACCACAACAAAAAAAAGTATACATACAAAGCTCTCCTAGGATGTTCAATTAAATATTACTCAGCCCCAAAAAGAAGAAAAACCTGTCACTAGTGACAGCACAGGTGAACTCAGAGGGCATTAACGTTAAATGAAATAAGTCAAGTACAAAAAGACAAATACCACATTCTAGCTCACTCACCAGTGGAATCTAAAATGTTTAACTCATAGAAGTAAAAAGAATGGCCAGAAGCTAAGGAGGTGGGCAGTTGGAGGGACTGAGGAGATCATTGTCAAAGGTTATAAACTTTCAATTAGAGGAGGAATTACCTCAAGATGTTAATTGTAGCTAGGCATGGTGGTACACACCTGTCATCCCAGTACTTGGGAGACTGAGACAGGAGGGTCACAGGTTCAAGATCAGCCTTAGCAACTTAGTGAGACCCTTCACAACTTAGACCCTTTTTTATTTTTTTGGTGGTACTGGAGGTGGAACCCAGAGGCTTTCTACCTCCGGGCTATACTCCCAGACCTTTTTTCTAATATATATTTTTTATTTGGAAACAGGGTCTCACTAAGTAGCTGAGACTGGCTTCGAACCTGTGCAATCCTCCTGTCTCAGCCTCCCAAGCACGGGGATTACAAGCGTGTGCCACCACGCCCAGCAACTTAGACCCTTTTTGCAAAAGAAAAAATATAAATAGGGCTAGGGGTGTAGCTCAGAGGTAGAATGCCCCTGGATTAAATCCTCAGTATCTCACATACACACACACACACACACACACACACACACACACACACACACATACACACACATGCATCCACACATACACACAAAGATATTAATTGTACAACATGGTAATGATAGTCAATAATATTGTCTCGTGTTCTTGATGTTAACGGAGATTTTAGGTATTCTCACCACATATGTAAGTATACGAGGTAACATACGTGGAGATTAGCTCAACTGAGCCATTCAACAATGTGTACATATTTTAAAACATGATGTACAGCCAGGCATGGTGGTACACACTTGTAATCCCAGTACTTAGGAGGCTGAGACAAGAGGATCACACATGTTCAAAGCCAGCCTCAGCTACTTAGTGAGGTTCTCAGCAACTGAGACCCTGTTTCAAAATAAAATATAAAATAGGTCAGGGGTTTAGCCCGGAGGTAGAGACCCCTGGGTTCCATCCCCAGGTCCACACACACACACAAAAAAAAATGATGTACATAAATATACACATTTTTTGTCTGTCAGTTTTTAAAAATAAATAATTTTAAGGCAAAAATTGCTGTAATCCTGTGGCTTATACCTCCCACGGATTGCTCCCATAAAGACCACAAGGGTTGGGCAATACTGGAGACAAGTTGCAACTACTCGGTCAGCAGAGTTGAACAGCCGGGCACTTCCCGAGGGTCCCAGTGTCCCCGGTCCCTTTCTCCACTCTGTTCTGTCTCACTTCAGCAACTGTGAGGACTCTAGAGTGGGCAAGCTTAGGAGAAGAAGCAGAGCCGATGCTGGGAGGAAAGAGGGAAATGAGCCCAGTGAACAAGTGATCAGAAGTTGGGGTGCACCAGCGGTGGCGGGAGGCAGGGGTAGGAGGAGCCCAGGGTCCAGGCCAGCATCAGCAACTTAGAAAGGCTCCCCAAAACCTAGCGAAATCTGCTTCAACATAACTAATAAAACAGGGCTGGGGTGTATCTCAGAGGTAGAATGCCCCTGGATTCAATTCCTAGCACCACAGAAATAGTAACAAGTTGCTGTGCAGCCTAGGCAGGAGGCAGTGGCCCTCCTTTTATTCCCTTAGGGCGGTAGGTGGCTCCCTCCATATTTATAACACCCCTGAGGCCTTTTAGAATCATGTTTATACACTAATATAAGCCTAAGTACTGAGGATCTGACAAGTTACAAAAATGTATGTAAAATAATGATTGTATTCTTTTTTTTTTTTTTTTTTTTTTGGTACTGGGGTTCCTGGAAGCCCTTCTACCTCCGGGCTACACTCCCAGACCTATTTTTTTATATTTTTATTTAGAAACAGGGTCTCCTAAGCCAGGGCGGGCGGCTGGCTTCGAAACTGCGCGATCCTCCTGTCTCCGCCTCCCAAGCGCAGGGATTACAAGCATGTGCCACCACGCCCAGCTTGTATTCTATTTGAAAAATCAAACATGTATTAAACTATCTAGAAATAGAACACATGATAATAGTTTATTTCTAGTTTTAAAATTGTAGGTAGTTTCCATTATCTTATTTTTATTTATATGTATTTTCCTATGTTTACTGACAACTAAAGGTGGGAAAGGGGGGAAGGTGAGTGTAATTCAAATCTTTACTGGTGAAATTTTAAGAATATCAAATGTATTCAATTCATAACTCAGTATAATAGTCCTTAAAATTACCCCACATTACAAGAGGCCAATATCCTTTGTCCTCTTCCTGAGCTCTTAACTTTCTTCCAATTCAATGTATCCATAGAGTATCTTTCCAATTTTTTCCTGGGGGGCAAGAGGGGTTGTAGATTGAGTACATACCTCCAAGCTATACTCCCAGTCCTTTTTATTTTTTTATTTTTGGAACAGGGTCACACTCAGTTGCTAAGGGTCTTGCTAAATTGCTGAAGCTGGCCTTAAACTTGGAATCTTCCTGTCTCATCCTCCCAAGTACAAGGATCACAGGTGTGAGAACTATAGTGAGACCCTCCACAACTTAGACCCTTTTTTCAAAAGAAAAAACATAAATAGGGCTGGGGGTATAGCTCAGAGGTAGCATTTTTTTTCCCCAGACTCTTCTGCTAGCCTTCCTAGATCATCTACCCTCTAATTAGGTATCCCTTGGCCGGGTGTGGTGGCCCAAACTTGTAATCCCAGCATTCTGGAGGCAAAGCCTGGATGATCATGGTTTGCAGACCTCAGCTACTTAGATGAGACCCTATTTCAAAAAATAAAGACTAATTAAGTATCTTCGTTTCAGCTGTAAAATCCTACTTGGCTATTTCTGTTTTTTATAGTTCTAAAAATCTTTAAGCCTATTATCCTCATTAGCCTATTAAGAAGGGTGGAAAGATACCCAGGTTTCCTGCAGCTGAAAAGAGTGAACAGTAATGAGAGAGATCATGAACACTCTCCCGACTTCAGCAAACAGTAAAGTGAAGAAATCTTAACATTTTTAACATTTATAATCTATGTGGATTTTGTTTTCTTCTTCAATAACATGTCTTTCCTCTGTGCCCTGTCAGCTCATTTTTTTCCTGTTTTGGGGAAAGCACATTTCATAGCTTTACCCTTCAACCTTAGTCATTAACATGGTGTTGCACTCCTGTCATGCCAGTGCTTTGGAGGTGAGACAAGGGGATCACGAGTCCAAGGAGAGCCTCAGAAATGTAGTGAGGCCCTCTGCAACTTAGTGAGACCCCATTTCAAAATAACAATAATAAAATAGATTTAGATGTGGTGGTGCATGCCTATAATCTCAGTACTTGGGAGGCGAGGCATGAGGGTTGCAGGTTCAAAGCCAGGCTTAGCAACTTAGCAACACTGTGTTTTAAAATAAAATAGAGATAGGGGTAACTCAAAGCTAGAATATGCCTGTGTTCAATCCCAAGAACCACTAATAAAAATATATAAATAAACAAATAAGACTGGGGGTATAGCTTAGAGGTAGAATGCCCGAGTTCGATCTCTAGTACAACAAAAAGGTCCTATTTTAGAAAAATTTTAGAACAATATAAGATTCAAACTTTATCATTAATTTAAAACTGCTCACCGAATCCCAACTCCTGGATGCTCATCATGGGGCTGGGGAGGAGGAAGTCCACTCCAAAATTTCTCTACCTTATTTTTTCCCCTTTTTCCCAGGCTACTTCTGTCTTCAAAGAGCAGCAAAATGGAGAAGAACAAGATTCAGAAAGAATCTTACTTAGTTGCTGGGCATGGGGGCCATGCCTATAATTCCAGTACTTAAAAAGCTGAGACAGGGCCGGGCGTGGTGACGCACGCTTGTAATCCCCGTGCTTGGGAGGCGGAGACAGGAGGATCGCGCTTGTTCGGAGCCAGCGGCGCTGGCTTAAGAGACCCTGTTTCCAAATAAAAAGTTTAAAAAAATAGGTCTGGGAGTGTAGCCCGTGGGAGTGTATCCCAGAGGTGAAGGGCTTCCAGGAACCCCAGTACCACCAAAAAAAAAAAAAAAAAAAAAAAAAGCTGAGACAGGAGGATCACAGGTTCAAGGACAGCCTCAGCAACTTAGTAAGATGCTGTTTCTTTTCTTTTCTTCTCTTCTCTTCTCTTTTCTTTTCTTTTCTTTTCTTTTCATTTCTTTTGTGGTACTGAGGATAGAATCCCTGAGTTGCATCCCCAGTCTGAGCTATACTCTCAGCCCTATTTTTATTATTTATTTTGAAAAAGGGTCTCACTGAGTTGCAAAGGTCTTCACTAAGTAGCTGAGATTGTCCACAAACCACAATCCTCCTGTCTCAGCCTCCCAAATGCTGGAATTACAAGTGTGTGCCACCATGTCCAGCTCTATTTTTATTTTGAAACAGAGTCTCAGAGTTGCAGAGAGCATCACTAAGTAGCTGAGGCTGACCACAGACCTGTGATCCTCCTGTCTCAGCCTCACAAATACTGGGATTACAAGTGTGCACCATCACACCCGGCACTAGACACCATTTCAAAATAAAAGGGCTGGTGGTGTAACTCAGGGATAAAACGTCAATGGATTCATTTTCCAATACAGAAGGAAAAGGAGGGGGGGGGAGGAGAGAGACGGGTGTGGTGGTGCACACTTGTAATTCAAGTACTTGGGAGGCTGGGCCAGAAGAATACATGTTCGAGGCCAGCCTCAGCTACTAAGTGAGGCCTTTTGCAACTGAGTGAGACCCTGTTTCAAAATAAAGAATAAAAAGCCAGGTGTGGTGGCGCATTCTTGTAATCCCCGCAAATGGGAGGCTGAGACAGGAGGATCGAACAGGTTCAAAACCAGCCTCAGCTACTTAGTGAGACTCTCAACAAATTAGTGAGACCCTGTTTCCAAATAAAATATAAAATAGGTCTGGGAGTATAGCCCAGAGGTAGAAAAAAAAATCCCCTGGCTTCCATCCCCAGTACCACAAAAATAAATAAATAAATAAATAAATAAATAAATAAATAAAAGAATAAAAGGTAGACGTGGTGGCACACGCTTGTAATCCCAGCATACAGGAGGCAGAGACCAGAGAATCGTGGTTTGTGGACAGCCTCAGCTACTTAGAGAGGCCCTTCGCAACTCAGTGAGACCCTGTTTCAAAAAATTAGGGCTGGGGGGGTATAGCTCGGAGGTACAATGCCTCTGGGTTCCATCCCTAGTGCTGCAAAAATATAAAAAGATTTAAAAATAGGGCTGGGGGTGTACTTTGAAGGTAGAATGCCCCTAGGTTCCATCCCCAGTACCACAATAAATAAATAAATAAATAAATAAATAAATAAATAGATAACTTATTGCATAGAGTGTCCAGCACCTCACTTGAAAATGTGAGAGTCCCGAAGATAAATTTGTTGTTCTTGGCTTTTGACTCTAAGCCAAAAAAGGCATTGTGGGTGGTGGGGGGATCATTTTTAACATCCTGTTAGATAGATTTTAGAAGAATATCAATCAAATTTTCGGGAATGTACTTTTTATTGTGTGCCTTGGCCGCCCCCTTCCCCACACACATGCTCTTTATTTAATCCACCAAGGTCTGCTTACTGCAAGACCAGTTCCGTTCATTTGTTCTACAAGCTGAAAGGGAAGCTGTTATTGTTCATTCCTTTTGGAAAGAGTATTCTGTCAAATGGACAAGGGAGACAGGACAGTCTTGAGTAAATAAGCAGTCACACGAAGGTCACAGCTAGACATGCATGAGCTGACTCTAGAGAAGAATTGGCTTAGAACTGGCTAAGTTCATAGGGCATTTTTGTAGCGTGTCAGTGCAGCTCAGCTACCTCTCCTGAATTCTCGTTTCGAGCATCAGCTTTAGGGAGCCAGCTAGAGATGAGCAGGTGGGCAGGACTGGGACTGCCCTGGAGCACCTGCAGGAAGAGGGCCCCTGGGAACAGAAATAGCTGCAGGAAGAGAGGTGGGAGGGTGGTCTCACTTAGACCCCAACCCATTGTCCAAAGTTTCCAACAAGTAGAAAATAGTAGACGCAAAAAGAGACAGTGACCTCCTCGAATGCATGTGCGCTGGGGGAAAGGATTCCAGACTGAAGAAGCTCACCATGTGGAAGACTGCACGCAGTTTTCTACTCTCAGAAACAGACTGCTCTGGACCCTGCTGTCTCCGGAGCATAACTTCTTTGTTTGTTCCATTTCTTACCTGAGGAAAGGAACCCTTTCTGAACCTTCTCTCCTGAACATAACCTAACCTTTTTCTGGAACATAACCTGACCCTTTCTCTGGAACATAACCCCCTTTATTATGACCTTCTTTTATAAATTGGCCCCATGACCCTAAATAAACTTTTTAGATTTCCTTATTGCTTTCTGTTTGAAATCATTCTCTTGGGAGAAGCAAGATCACCACCCTATAATATTTATTTGTAGGCAAAGATTATCACCCTGTAACAACTCTACTTGCTTCTTCTAATATGTTCTGATCTGAGACATGCTGAGCCTGACCTGTGCCCAGCCCCCAGGGAGCCACTCCCCAGGGTCACTGACCCCAGCCTGAGCTCAGCTAGCTTGAGGGAAGCAACTTTGGGTCTGAAGTCCCTTCCAAACATCTCAGTCACAAGTCCTCTCCTATCTAAGGGACACTAAGAGAAAGGGTTCTGGGACTATTTCTCTGAATTTAGTTCACACAGATAGGAAAGGGAGCAAAAGATTACTCCCCTGTGAACGGCCAGATGAGGAATCCATTTCTGGTGTCTTCATTACCCAAGGCTCTCCAAAGTTTTCTATCTCACAATATATCACAAAAAAAGAATGTCCTTTAGGTTTACTGGAAAAACACAAATTCCTGCTTTCAAATAGGAGTAGGAACTCTGCCTACTAGAGTGAAACTATTGCTTTTCTTGATGTCTTATGAACCAATTAAAAGATAAAAGCATACTTGTTATCAAAACATTAAAATGCCATAATAACCAATGACTGTGAACTACATTTTTAAGCACAAAACAATCATTAAGATGTCTCATCACAAAATAAATAAGGAAATTGATTGACAGTTAATACAAATATTAGGGAAAAACGTTCACTAGATGACTTTTGCAAAAGCATCATATTCTTCTTGAGCTAACACATCTCTAAATTTTTAAACAAAAATATAAGTCAGAGTCAGGCATGGCAGCACACACCTATTATCCCAGTACTTGGGGGGCTGAAACAGGAGGATCTCAGGTTCAAGGACAGCCTCAGCAAGTAGCAAGATTCTCAGCAACTTAGTGAGATCCTATTTCAAAACAAAAACAAATTAAAAATATGGCTGGGGGTATACTTTGGAAATAAGATGTCCCCAGGTTTAATCTCTGTACCACACATAAAAAAAAAAAAGAAAAGAAAAGAAAAGAAAAGAAAGAGCACTTGAGATTAAATTACATCATGTAAACCTTGTCAGGTATTATTGAAGCACCATAGCATTAAACAAGTAACTGTGATTTGTGTTTAATGTTTAATTATTTAATTACTCATAGACAAGAGCTTTTCAAAACCTATATCTTCTGCTCCAACCCTACTGATTAGCAAGCAGGGATGTGGCACAGAGACAGCACAGTAACCGAGGATGAGACCCAGCGATTGCCAGGACTGCGAACCTATTGCTCCAGTACTATCAGGCATCTGTTTTCAAGTTATTTTAAGTGCCAAAATTTACAGTGATAATATTATAATAGCAATATTAACTTATTTTTGCATCCCAGGAACTCAGTCTATGATGGTGATTTCTGTCTTTGGTTTTGTCTTTGGTTAAATAGTAATTATTTTAAACATTTGGTCATTTTTGCATTGGTCCAACATAAATATTTGGCAAGCCTTTAGTTTCATTCCTTCGTCCATTCATAGCTGTTCCTCTTATAATCCTGACTCTTTGATCCAGGACTCCAAATTCTAAGGTTCCAACTCTGCAAATTCACTTTTTCTGTAAAGAGCTTCCATAAGTTAAATCAGGTCGCCCTGGCATGGCTCCAAATCAAAATGAACAAACAAATACACTGGAGAAAATGTTTCCCTAAGAAATAACAATAGCACCATTGTACCACTTTATGGCTTTCTCGGGATTTATATAAACATTGTCTCTAGTCCCCTATTTTCAGCCTTCTGAATCTATCATTTAACTGAAAAAGAAGAGGAAAATAGTTCATTTTGGCTTAACTACCAAAAATATACTTAAATATGGACTTTTTTAAAAGTTCAACTTTTTTTTTTTTACTTTTATTGGTACATCTTAATTATGCAGTATGGTGGGTTTTCTTGTGGAATATTAGCAATACATAAAAACACAATTTGATCAATTTTACTATTTCCCCTCCTCCCTAATGGTCATCCCAGAAGGAACGGCCTGGAACCTTGCTCAGAAGAAGACCAGGAGTGTTTTGCCTCTCCTCACCATGACCCCACATCCTGTTGGGTGTGTTGTAAACAAAGGAGCCATTTGTCCTGTCCTCTGCTCTGAGCATTCCCCAAATAAGGATTTTTTTTAAATCATCCCCAGACCTTTTACTTCTGGACAGTCCCATGCCCTTCTCCTTATTTGATTTCTTTCAGTTAAGTATTAATGTTCTTTTGAGATCATTTTATTTTACAAAAGTTGTAAAATTATCATCTTACCTTCATGTTTGGGAAAACACTCAGGGCAGAAAGAAGGAGGAAACCTTCCCCTGTAAGGGCCGGATAAGCTTTCAACAGCAGGAAGAGCCCAGCAGGCTGTCTCCCCTCTGCCACTCCCTGCCCTGGACTGTCTTGGCTCTCATTTATAGAGCAAGTGGTCTTGGGACAGAGTTCCCACTCCAGCTGATCCTCCAGGGACGTGAAGAGCCTGCTTCTATACTTAATCTGTGCCTTGAAGCCAGATGCTTCTTATCAATTACCCAGACCTTAGCAACAGCCAGCTGGGACTGCTTGGAAGTTACAGATATGTTTCTGAGAAAAATATCTGTAAATCAGTTAAGACAGCAAATGTTCTCAGTTCAGTGTTAAAGTGATTTCCAACCAAAGGGGATTCTGTGTAAGGCAAGGGATAAGCCTTCTTTCTGTTTCAATCCACTAAACTGAGCAGATGTTTTCGTGATGCTTTCCAAGAGGGTTATAAACAAGACTTTGAGATTAAACACTTGGGAGAAAAGATCTTGTCTTAGTCCATTTTCTGTTGCTTTAACAAAATACCTGAGGCTGGGTCATTTACGAAAAGTTGGAGTTTATTTTGGCTCACCATTCCGGGGACTGGGAAGGCCCATAGTGTGGCTCCAGCATCTGCCTGGCATCTGGGGAGTGCCTTCTTCCTACATCATCACATGGTGGAAGGCATTACACAGTGAGACACAGCAGGATTGCTGACAAGTTTCTCTTCCTCATAAAACCATGAATGCTGTCCTGAAGGCCTCACACTTAAGACCTCCTAACCCTAATTCCCTCCTGAAGGCCTCACCTCCAAATCTCTAGCATATGTATGACTTCATGGATTATATTTCCAACACATAAACTTTTGGGGACACAGTCCAACTACCGTCATTCTTGCACATTCCCATCTCCACATCTTTGCTCTCACAGGAGATCATTTCTTCTGTCTGGAATCCCAACAGAGGCACCATTAGAACAAAGTCTTTAAATATAGGTGTGGGCCATGGTGTGGGAACCGGCATAAGATGTGTGGCCTTATTCAAAGGTCAAAGGAAGCCTCGTGTCGTGGCACATACCTGCTATTCCAGTACTTGGGACGCTGAAACAGGAGGATGGCAGGTTTGTGGCCAGCCTCGGCCAATTAGTGAGGCTCTCAGCAACTTAATGAAGCTCTGTTTCAAAATAAAAAATAAAATAGGGCTGATGGTGCAGCTTCAAGGTAGAACGCTCCTGGGTTCTATCCCCAGTACTTCCCAAGAGAAAGAATAAAAGGATCCAATGGAGCCGGGCGTCATAGTACATGCCTCTATTTCCAGTACTTGAGAGGATGAAACAAGACAATCACCAGCACATGGTAACTTTTAAAGACTGTTTCAAACTCATAAATTTAAAAGGTGCTGGAGGAGTAGCTTGGAGGTAGAATGCCCCTGGGTTCACTCCCTAGTTACACACACACACACACACACACACACACACACACACACACAAGAGTAAGGAAGGAAATAGTCAAAGAAGAAGAGGTGAATCATGTAGCATATAACTGCAAATGCAGATCTCTTTGGAAGTTGTGGGGTTGCAGATGAGCCACCGGCATGACGTTATATCATAAAAATCTCAGAAGTGGATGAACCTCATAGAGACTGATCACAATGAAGCATAAAACTCAGGGAACGAGAAGAAAAGCCCAAAAGGAGAAAGAAGGAGTTTACAGAGAGAGGAGAAACTGAAGCAAGGCAGCCTCAGGCCAGTTGAGAAGAATTCTCTAAAGGAGAGGCCAGTCATCAAGGAGACAAAAAGCCAAAGAAAATAAATGTCAAGGGAAGACCACACCATTCTGTAACTGGACCATCGTTGGTAAACTCAGAACAGAGTTTACCATAGGATCCTAGTGTTGAAAGACACTTTAAGAAAAGATAAATTTGTGGCTAGATAAGCATAAATGTGTAAGAACAGGATTTGTAGACTTTTTTTTTATAATCCAAGGCATCTAGCTCTGAGCCGTACCCTCTCCCGTACCCTCAGCCCTTTTCATTTTTTTATTTTGAAATAGGTTCTTGCTAAGTTGCTGAGAGCCTCACTGAGTTGCTGAGACTGGCCTCTACCTGTCATCCTCCTGTCTCAGTCTCTCGAGTACTAGGATTGCAGATGTGTGCCATCTAGCCCGGCTAGGGTATGTCAGCTTCTAAACTGGCCTTTGGAGCCTGATGATTCTTTGTTGTTTGGGGCAGAGGAACTGCCCTGTGCACTAGAGGATGCTGAGCATCAGTCTTGACCGCCACCCACTAGATGCCAGTAGCACCTGTCCCAGTCATGACAATAAAAAAAAAAAAATGTCTCCAGTAGCCAGGTGTGGTGCATATGCCTATAATCCCAGTACTTGGAGACTGAGACATGAGGATCACAGGTTTGAAGCCAACTTCGGCAGCTTAGCAAAACCATCAGCAACTTAGAGAGGCCTTGTCTAAAAATAAAAAATTAAATGGGGCTAGGAATATAGCTTGGAGATAGAATACCCCTGCGTTCAATCCCCAGTACTACAATAAAACAAGTCTCCAGACACTGCCAAATGTCCTCTGGGAGCAAACCACTCCCTGCCCTGGACTGAGAACAACTAGTATATGGTCCTCCCCCCGCAAATGCTGAGCCTTAAACTCAGATGCATACTGCATTGTAAAAGAAGTGTTCTGATAGTTCTACACCAAGTGATACTTTTTTAACTTTTTCAGTGCAGAATTCCCCAAGTTCATATGACCCCAAAATTTGTATTTCTTTTTTTTTTTTTTTTTTTTTTTTTTGCGGGTCTGGGAATGGAACCCAGGGGCTTTTGATCTCTGAGCTACAGCCCCTGCCCTATTTTTTTATTCTTTTTTTTGAAACCGGGTCTCACTGAGTTGCAGAGGGCCTCACTAAGTAGCTGAGGCTGTCCACGAACTGCGATCCTCCAGGTCTCAGCCTCCCAAATGCTGGGATTATAAGCATGCGCCACCACACCCGGCACCAAAATTTGTATTTCTAACAAAACTAGCCTGTGGTCATTCTTCAGCAAATGTCTGAGCCAATATTGAAACAGTACAAGATTTCCGCAAATTGGGAAGGGTCGGCTGGGCACAACCTTCTCGTCTCTGTAAACCACCAGCTCCTGCCCATTTGAGAGCATCCCCTGAGAACACCTCAAAAACTATGAATACCCACAGATCCGAATGAAGCTAGGCCACTATGATATCAGGATGCTGTTCTGTTCCACCGCAGGAAAATATTGGAAAACATTTTTACAAGGCTGTTTCATTTACTATTTGTTTTGCTCTGAATCATTCCAACAAGTTCAGGTGGCTCTGGGGGCTTAAGAAGGAGGAACTCACTTGGGAAGCTTAAAAACCTCCTTTTCTTTCTTGTATTGAATCTGACAAGGTCAGAACTGAACCTGACAGGAATTAGAGAAAAGAAGCAACAGCACCCCCTAGTGGCAGGCTACTCCAGGTCCGCAAGAAAAAATAGCGCAGGGCTCACCGGAGGACTTAGGTTCCCAGATCAGTGCTTTTAAGCTAATAAGTACTCCAGGTGGTATCTTGTTTTTCCACTAAAGTTCACAATGTGAATAGTTTGAGAATGAAAAATGGCTGCCAGGCAATGCTTTCTCCAAAGGAAGATATCAATAAAATACTGGTTGTTCAATGCTTTATCATCACACCTAAAAAGATACTACCCATATCTGCTGGTAGCACTGCATTAAACAGTAGGATTTGTGCATTAAACAGTATGATTTGTGCATTACTTTAAAGTAAGGTCACTAGATAAGTACTCCCTGTTAACATCCTGGGTTTTTTTTATAAGAATATTGTTTAAGGTTGAGATATTTTAAGAAATACTTACAAGGCCTCACACTCCCTTCCTGGACAAATGTCACTGTCCTTTACAACACTGGACAAGCCTTTGCCCAGGTTGCCCGGATGGCTGCAGAGGGAGACGATCAAATTACAATCAGGAGGTGATAAACGTTTTATCCTGAGGGTTTTCAAAAGTGGCTAGCGCTTGCTAAATTTAGAAGGCCCGGATTTGTTTGGGTTTCTGAATGTCATTTGGGTTTTTTGGTTACCTGCAATGTACATTGTGGCAGTAGCCTACAAGCCTAAAACTTGTTTCTTTTGGTTTAAATCAGAATTGTCAAATAGTTCTGAGAAGAAAGATGTAAAATGCAAAGATTTCAAGAGTTCTGTAACTGCACTCTGTGAAGTCCTGCAGAGGGAAGGTGAATAGCAAATGACAAGGTCATTCATTTGATCCACAATTCAAACTTGTGCTGCCCTAAAAGTTTTGCTTTTTTTCAGACCAAGAATTCAGCATGTAATATCCCTAAAATGAAAATAATCGCTTGCAGAAAATGTCAGACTATCCCATAATTTTAAGCTCTACTTCACTACATTGTCTTTAAACAGGTTCTTTAAAATATCAGATTCCACAGGCCAAGAAAAAATAAAGAATGAGTGATAGAAAGACCGCAGCAGAGCCGAGCATGGTGGCACATGCTCGTAATCCCAGCATTCGAGAGGCTGAGACTGGAGGATCATGGTTCGCAGACAGCCTCAGCTACTTAGGGAGGCCCTCTGCAACTCAGTGAGACCCTATTTCAAAATAAAGAATAAAAAATAGGGCAGGGGGTGTAGCTGAGAGGTAAACTACCCCTGGGTTCCATCCCCAGACCCACAGAAGAAAGAGAGAGAGAGAGTGAGAGTGAGAGAGAGAGAGAGAGAGAGAGAGAGAAAGAGAGAGAGGAAGGAAAGAAGGAAGGAAGGAAAGAAGGAAGGCTGCAGCAGCCTAAGCTCACATAAGTACTATAATTCATGAGTTTTTAAAAATATACACAAGAAAAATATATATACATAAGCAAAAATGAACCAAAGAAAAATTTAGGTAAAATAGCTTATCTAAAGATATTTCTTTAATGATATGCATGCTCACTGAGAACAATCAAATCAACTTGCAAATACTCAGCTCAGGAGTCCAGAGGGAATCTGCCTGATGATTATCGGAGTGATCACCCTCTCTATGACATTAGATTCTCATAGAGATAGTCACTGGCTTCCTAGAGTTACTTTAAAATGTACAGAATCTAAAATGAAAATGCACCAATTCACTGCAGGATAAAGAGCCTAGCTGAGTACAGTGGTGTGGAGCCCGTAACCCCAGCTGCTTGGGAAAGTAAAACAGAAGGATCTCTAGTTCAAGGCCATTTTGATTTCATCCCCCCAAAAGTATCAAGAATCTTTTCTTTAGATTGAAATTATAGCAGACATAGTGGTGCACACTTGTAATCCCAGTACTTGAGAGGCTGAGATTGGAGGATCGCAGGTTCTCGCCCAGCTTCAGCTACTTAGTGAGGCTCTCTGCAACTTAGTGAGACCCTGTTTCAAAATAAAGAATAAAAAATAGGACTGGTGGTGTAGCTTGGTAAAATGCCCCTGGGTTCAAACCCCAGTAACTCAGAAAAAAAAAAAGAGAAAAATATTTATATCATCTGGCACTGTGACACTGATGGTACAGCTCACACAAATCAGAAGATTGAGTTGGCAATTGCATATATTATAACAGATTTAGCAAAGGGTGAAACAAATTATGTAAATAAAAACCTTTCAAAATGTATGGCCCAATGCTAGGTGCAAAAGAGGGCAACTCGCTTATAAACAGGAGAACTCTATAAAACATTTAGCCCTTAATGTAGAGTCAATAGAGGTTAGTGGCATCCTCCTCTTTCATTAAATCGTCAATGAAGAAATATCAAATGGGAAGTAGAATTTCAAAACTGTCCAAACACAGAAAGTAACCTCTTCATCCACAAGGGAAATTGAGCGAGACAGCTGGAGTGCATAAAACAGGACTATGAAAATGAACATACTTGATGTTTTACCTAAAGTGTATCTAAAACTGCCACCTCACTTTCTTCTCCCACACACAGGCTCTGTGTGTCCAGAGACAGACCCAAACATAGGTTTAGATATCGATAATATCTGTATATGGTATCATAGATATCTTAATGTTTTAAATTTTTTGAGCTGTATACTTAATAGTAAAGCCGGTGTGGTGGCACAAACTTGTAATCCCAACATTCGGGAAGCAGAAAAAGGAGGATGGCAAGCCGGGCGTGGTGGCGCACGCTTGTAATCCCCGCGCTTGGGAGACTGAGACAGGAGGATCGCACAGGTTCAAAGCCAGCCTCAGCTACTTACTGAGGCTCTCAACAACTTAGTGAGACCCTGTTTCCAAATAAAATGTTAAATAGGTCTGGGAGTGTAGCCCAGAGGTAGAAAGCCCCGGGTTCCACCCCCAGTACCACAAAAAAAAAAAAAAAAGAGAAAGGAGGATGGCAGTTCGTCATCCTGTACTAAATGATACCCTGTTCCAAAATAAAGAAGCCAGGCGTGGTGGTACACACTTGTAATCCAAGCATTTGGGAGGAGGAGACCAGAAGATCACAGTTCACGAACATCCTCAGCTACTTAGGCCCTCCGCAACTGTTTCAAAATAAAGAATAAAAAATAGAGCAGATGGTGTAGCTCAGAGGTCGAATGTCCCTGGTTCCATCCCCAGACCCACAAAAAGAAAAAGAAAAAATAGAAGAAAACAAAGAAAGAAAAAATAGGGCTGGAGATGTTGCTCAGAGGTAAAAGTCCTTAGGTTCCATCTCTCCAGTACCACACACACACACAAAAACAAAATAGATCTACCATTTGATCCAACTATTCCACCTTTGCATATATAGCCAAAGAGAATTAGCATACCAAGGAGATACCTGCTCATCCATGTATATTGTGGCACTATCCTCATTGGGTAAGATATAGGCTATCAAGAGATGAATAGATAAAGAAAATATGAAATTTATATACACACACGTACACACACATACACATAAATATACACACAATGGAGAATTATAGAGCCACAAAGAATTAAATCCTGTCATTTGCAACAAAATGGGTGGAAATGAAGGACATTATGTTGTTAAATGAAATAAGCCACACACAAATATCATATGTTCTCTTTCATATGTGGAAGCTAAAAATAAAAAATCAACCCAAAAGTAGAATAGTAATTATTGAAGGAGGGGAGGGTCGAAAATGGGACAGTGGGTTTGATCAGTGCACACTATATGCATGTACGGAAATATCACATTGAACCTCATTAATGTGTACAATTAATATGGGTTAATAAAAAATTAAATTCCTCCTTAAGATCTCACATTGATTTATTTATCCACTTAACAAGCATGTCTTCTATGTGACCTATGCTAATTCCTGGGAAACAGCTGTCTGCCATTTTTTGGGTTAAGAATTTTTGTATACCTTCTGTCTAAACTGCCCTTACTAATTATCCCCATTTCTCACTCCCTCTCAGCATTTATGCGATCATGTTAAATCCGATCCACCTATTTTCCACCTGGACACTGTAACTGCTCTTACTTTAAACTCAGAACCATGAACCTCAAGTAGATCTTTAAGTGACAATACCAGTCTACTGCCTAATCCGTCCAGTGGTTCCTTATGACTATGTCACACTTTCTTTTTGAAATATCTTCCCACAAACTCACACTCTGGGAATAATCTTTCCTCTACATCACTGAACAAAGCAAAAAGAAAGCAAGAACTCCCACCG
This sequence comes from Muscardinus avellanarius, assembly GCF_963383645.1. Lineage (NCBI taxonomy): Eukaryota > Metazoa > Chordata > Mammalia > Rodentia > Gliridae > Muscardinus > Muscardinus avellanarius. Next base: position 36,146,514 of record NC_137786.1, on the reverse strand, counting down.
GTTCCCCTGACCTCCTGCACATACATCACCTTCCCTCGGTGGTAATGGATCACTTTAACAGATATGTCTCTATAAACCCTTCAGCTTGCCTTTAAGGATAAGTATAAACGACTGTCCTTAGGAGCCACGGGCAGGCTCATGCAGTTCCTAGTCATCTTGCTGGCAATCTGGTCTCTGGTGTCTTGAGGACACTGGGATGAACATGGAGATGGATGAGGTAATGCTGCCAAGATTTTAAGAAACAGGGTTCTCTTTCAGCTCACGAGGCTTAGGAGAATCAGTACTGAGTTTAGCTGTTACATGCCTGTCCCCAGTGACATTCCTCTCTCATCCATCTTGTCATGAAGTTTTCTCCATGGGTTTTGCTTTAATACTGATTATGATGCTAAGGACAAGTGACCAAGTATGATGGTGAAAGTTGATGAGTATAACTTAAACTGAAAGAATTAAAAATTTATGCTGAAAGACTTGTGGGTAACTATGCCACACTTTACCTTTCCCCTCCTGTATCTACTATCTATTGTCCCACAGTTAGTGTGTGTGTGTGTGTGTGTGTGTGTGTGTGTGTGTGTGTGTGTGTGTTTACTGGAAATTGAACCCAGAGGTAGTCTACCTCCAATCTACGCCCTCTGCCCTTTATTATATATTTTATTTTTTTATTTTAACAGGGTCTCACTAAGGTGCTGAGAATGGCCTCAAACCTGTAATCCTCCTGTCTCAGCTTCCCAAGTACTGAGATCACATTCACCCACTCATTGGCATCTGTGTCCAAACATTCACCCCTGTTTTTTATTATCATAGGTGAAGGCTACATACTCCTACCTGGGGAAAATTTCCTCATTTGTCTGCTAGATCCCATCTTGTGAACTCACAATTAAATCCTGAAAAGCCAGCCCTCATCTTATTAAAAAGTCTGATTAAGCCGGGCGTGGTGGTGCACGCTTGTAATCCCCGCGCTTGGGAGGCGGAGACAGGAGGATCGCTCAGGTTCGAAGCCAGCCGTGCTGGCTTAAGAGACCCTGTTTCCAAAAATAAAAAATAGATCTGGGAGTGTAGCCCGGAGGTAGAAGGGCTTCCAGGAACCCCAGTACCACCAAAAAAAAAAAAGTCTGATTAAGAACAACTCTCACTCAGTGAGATCACATCCCACCCCTTTCACAATTACACTTTATGCAACAGAGAGATTATGTGTCTTTCCTCCCAGCAGAGATACTTACGTGTTTTCCTGAATGAGCTGCTCTTCTAAGACTCTGTGATGCTCTGCATTTGGGCCCATAGTAGTTGCTCAGAGCATTTTACAGAATGACTAATACTTGTAGACACAACCCCATATCTCAGGACTAAAACTCCAGGAAGAGAGTTTCTAGCGCTTTCAAAAAAAAATCTTCACCTAGTGTTCGATCCTTTTGTGATGAATGCCCCCAGTAAAATACTGTAAAATATATTGATGAGACTCATTCCAAGAAAATAAAGCTTCTTATACTTTATAATACAATAGGTTTCCCGCACCTTCTGCTGGAGGACTTTTTTATACTCACAGAATCAGCAAGTGCTCTGCTGAGTGATTACCTTAGGTACCCTCCTAATTCAAAAAGATAAAGTTGACCTTCTCTTCACTCTAAGTCCTTTCAACAAGAATATAAAGAAAAAATATGCTGCCTATAACTGAAACTGGGTTTTAAAAGCATTTTATATTCCATCTGAGAGCAGTCTTCAAGAAAATATTTGGAAAGAATACCACAAATGAATTAAACTGCTAAATAATGAAAGGTGCCATTGAGTCCATTTTAGGATACATTAAAGCTGTGGATCATGAGTTGGTAGCAACACTAATTCACGGAAAAGAGATTTTTATGCACCCCAGCCTTTATCTTCTGCCTTTTCTTTTTCATTTCTCTTGAAAAAAAAATTCTCCCATACCAATTTTCAGGCATAATTTTCAGATACTCCTGACCTAATTTTTTCTCTCACAAGGCCTCAAATTATAGCCTTCACAATTTATCCTTTGCTTCAAACAATTCATCTCCAAGTTGGGAAACATAAAAGTATTTTACTTTAAGTGAATATTTACTATGTGGAGAAAAGAGAGGTAAAGAAAAGGCATAGGAAAGAAATGAAGACGTGTAGTAGCCTTTTGGTCTTTGAGCAGGCAGGGCTGAGCAAGCAAGGCCAACACTCCTGCCCTCAAAACTCCCACAGCAACTGCGGCTTCGCCTGCAGCCCACTCTGCTGCTATGACTAACCGGGCGCCTGACTTTGCAAAGGGCTCCTTGGCTGCCACATCACTACTTCAGTCCAAGGCTGGGTAGCTCCGTCAAGTGGGTGACACGGCAGAGGCAGGTGCAGCATGCAGGCAGATTGCTGCTGGTCTCTCCTTCCAAGGTGTAGGCACTGTCCTCCCAAGAAGCAAGATATGTTCCTTCTGAAAGAACACTGTGACACGTATGAAGAGACATACTCCTGCATGGGCCCTTTGCTTCGCCGTTAAGGATAAGTATAAATGAATGTGCTTCAGAGGCAGTGCTCAGCACTGGCAGTTCCAGAGTTATCTTGCTGGCAGTCGGTTTTCTCCAGAGCCTATTAGGCATCTGATACTGAGCATCTGCCAAGTAAACAGAATTTAAAGGCCTAAAAGACTTTTTGGTGAAAAAAAATGAACAGATATGGCAGTATTAGAGGCTGAGGTAGTATTATCATAGGCTACCTATTGCATGGTACAGCAAATGGCATGCTCTCAGACCAAGGTGAACTGGATGACCTCCCACAGACTGATGGCCATGGCCATGGGCTTGGCTGGGTGGTGATCCATCCCTGATACTGTGAGCCAGTGGTTGATACTGTAACGTGGGCACAAAGTAACTGACATCATGTATAAGGAGACCCTTAAATAGTAAAGGAAGATTTTAAAGATGATCTGAGTCTATTTTTGTTGCTAAAATAAAACACCTGAGACTGTGTGATTTATAAAGAAAAGAGGCGTATTTATCTAACAAGTCTGGAACTTCAAGAGCACAGTGCCAATATCTGCTCATCTTCTGGTGAGGACCACATGCTGCTTCACACATGGCAAGAAAGGAAGAAAGAAAGAAAGAAAGAAAGAAAGAAAGAAAGAAAGAAAGAAAGAAAGAAAGAAAGAAAGAAAGAGCAAGCAGGAGCATATGAAAGAGAAAAGTGGGACTGAACTCCTGTAATGGTCAACCAATCCCCATAAGAAAAGCATTAATGAGGATGCCCCCCACCATGATCTAATTACCTTTTAAATGTCCCACCACCTCTTAATACCATTTCACTGAGGAATTAAACTTCAACGTGAGATTTTTGTTTGTTTGCTTTTGTTCTGTTGTGTTTTTGCAGGAGTAGAGACTGAATCCAGGGAGGGCCTTGTATATGCCAGGCAAAAGCTACCGCCGAGCTATAATCCCTAGCCCCTCTTATATTAAGTCACAGTCTTCACTAAGTGTCCAGGCTGGCCTCAAACTTGTAATCCTCCTGCTGTCTTATCCCAATCTCTGAGATTACAGATGAGTGTCACTGCAGGTGGCCCAACACAAGTTCTGATATGGGCAGATCATATTCACACTATAGCAAAGACACAGTTGGAAAAGCCTTTTTCTGAGTGCATGATCCAAAAATGTCAGAGGTTAGGTACAGCTTTTGTACTTGTCCCATGTACATTGAAGAAAATCATCTAAATGTGCTCTCATTACAAGCTGTAACCAATGGAATGATACAGAATACTCATCATACAGCCAGGCATGGTGGCCCACGCTTGAAATCCCAGGACTTGGAAGGCTAAGACAGGAGGATCGAGGTTTGCAGCCAGCTTCAGCTATGTAGTGAGGCCACTTGCAACTCAGTGAGATCCTGTTTCAAAATAAAGAATAAAAAATAGGGCTGGGGGTATAACTTGGAGGTAGAATGCCCCTTGGTTCCATCAATAAATAAATAAATAAAAATATATAAATAAATACCATCTAATTGAAGTTCTATTTTTAAGACTCTAACTTATGTTATTACTGTGTGTGTGTGTGTGTGTGTGTGTGTGTGTGTGTGTGTGTAACTGAGAATAAAACCCAGGAGCATTCCAAGCTACACCCCCAGCGCTATTTTTTATTCTTCATTTTGAAACAGGGTCTCACTGAGTTGCAAAGGGCCTCACTAAGTACCCGAGCCTCACCGCTAACCGTGATCCTCCTGTCTCAGCCTTCCAAGTACTGCGATTACAAGTGTGCACCACCATGCCCGGCTTGTTAATACTTATTTTGACAAAGCATGTTTCCATTTGAACTTAAGTACATATCTTTTTACACACCTGAGTATTTGAAGTTATGTTCTATGTTATACATTCCCCTTGTAAAACACTTAATATACTTTTTTTCTTGCCTGCACACATTGCTTGGTGTATTTCCCTCTGTATACCCACCCCTCCCTCTTCCTTCCTCCCCACACGTCAGTGACATTAGTAATGATCCTGTATGGATTTAACTTTAATTGAATGGTTCCCTTCCATAATCCTCCTCTTTTCCTTTCCATAATCCCCTTCTATTTTACTGTTTTCTCTCCTCATTCAACTGAAGACCTTTTTGCTTCCTATATTTGTACTGGCTTCCACATGCGACAGAAAACACAGGACCCTTGACTTTCTGGGACTGGTTGATCTCACTTAGCATAATACTCTCTAGTTCCCTTAATTTTCCTGCAAATGTAAATACACTTTAGAAAAGACTTGTTGACATGGAAAGCAGAAATTATAAAAAAAAAAAAACTACCTTCTTGACCGTTTTGTCTGTGACTGATCTTCGTTGAGAGAACTTCTTTTGGTCTTTCTTGCCTCTTCCAGGTGAGAAAATATATGTGATCATATCTAATCAGGTGCCTGGCAAAAATACATGTTAGCTTCACTTCCCAGGCCCACCTAGGTTACTATGAGATGTATTAAAATCCACAAGTGCTGGGCGTGGTGGCACACGCTTGTAATCCCCGCGCTTGGGAGGCTCAGACAGGAGGATTGCACAGGTTCAAAGCCAGCCTCAGCTACTTAGTGAGGCTTTCAGCAACTGAGACCCTGTTTCCACATAAAAGTATAAAATAGGTCTGGGAGTATACCCCGGAGGTAGAAAGCCCCTGGGTTCCACCCCCAGTACCACCAAAAAAAATAAAATAAAATAAAGGTTGGATGTAAGCAAAATGACATTGCACAATAAATTTAGCCTCACAGTATGGATTTCACAGAGCACTGAGTCTTTCTTTCTTTCTTTCTTTCTTTTTCTTCCTTTTGAGTAGAAACAACACATAACCACTTACATTAAAATTTTATGTCATTTTTTGTATTATAGACCATAAAGCTAAAATTATATACTATACCCTGTGTTCCCTTTTATAAAATCTGAGTTCACTACTCTTTGAATGTCAGAAACCCAAATATAGGCTTTTCTGCATACATATCTGGCATAAAAAATATGAAGAGTGAGGACAGGGGTGTGGCTCTGTGATGCTCACTTGCCTAGCACTTCTGAGGCTCTGGGATCCCCAGCACCACACACACACACACACACGTACAATAGATCTTATTTTGTACATATATGAGTAGTATTTATTTTACATGGCATCTCCCTGTTCTAGGAAAAAATATTTAAAACATATTATGAAACTCTTAAAATAACAATTGTTACCAGCATGTTACAACCATCTATATATTTTTAAATTATATTACATAGGTATAAGATATTTACTTAAGCATCCTTAAGTAAATTCTAATCTTTTATAAACAATATAATAATATACAACTTTTACCTATATCCACCTTTGTATACATTAACAATAATATATGTAAGATAAATTCATAAAGTAAATGTCCTGGGTAAAAAGTCACATGCATTTTGTTTTTATTTTTTTTAAAATACATCCAATTGCCTTACCAAAGGGCTATAATAATTTATACTTTTACTGGAAATAGAAGCATTTTTGCCAAAAATCTTTATCATTGCTTAATCTTAAAAATGAAAAAAATGGAAAAGATAGGAAGAGGTTGAAGTTAATGATCAGAAGGAGGCTACTGAATTCATATAAAGTTTAACTGCTATGTTTTTCTCCAGCCTCTAACAACAAACAATTCTGACTACAGAACACATTTACTTTTAGCCTCCATATTTGATATATTAAAAAAATACTTTCCCAATTAAATTAAAATATATTTTTATTGTCTTTTCCCTTTTAAGGGAAAACATTGTATATAAAGTTTAATATGTCAACCCAAGATTAGAAAGAGGCCTACCTGATTTTAATTATCTAGGTTCATGTTAACATGCAAGCACTCAAAAGATCCAGAAGATGGCAGTATAAATGTTTTTTTTTAATTTTTAAATCTGGGGAAGGGTTAAGTTAAACAGGAAAATCCTAAAATATGTAGATTTTTACCATTTTTATTTTCTCTTTTTATATAGTGATGCAAGATCCCGAAATGCAAGGCGGTTAAGGAATGACAGGAGGGGACCACCTCACCTTGAAGTAAAGGAAGTGTGGCAGAGCGGGATGCACCGGGGCTGGGAGCCAGAGGACCTCAGGCAAGACCTTCCTCTGAGTCTACATTTTCTCATAAGTGAAATCGTCTAACAGCATCACAACAAATCATCTAGTAATATTACAATATCATAATCATCTAACAATATCACAAGATCATTGTGAAGACAAAATGAGATAAAATACGTTGATGTATGCAGTACACCAGAACATTAAAATGTAATGAGTATTTAATCAATATTACTAAATACCACTCAGTATAGAACTACTCAAAGAGAAAATAAAATTCTCATTTAGAAGACAGCCGCTTTTTCTCTCTCTGTGCTATCTACCTATTTTTTCTCGTGTGTGTGTGTGTGTGTGTGTGTATGTGTGTGTGTGTGTTTGTGTGTGTGTTGTGTGTGTTGTGAGGTGGGGGGGTTACTGGAGATTAGGGGTTGAACCCGGGGGTATTCAACCTCCCAGCTATATCTCCAGCCACTTTTGCTTTTTGTTTTGAAACCGGGTCTTGCTAGATTGTTTATAGTCTCGATAAGTTGCTGGGGCTGTCTTCAAACCTGCAATTCTCCTGTGTCAGCCTTCCATGTACTGGGATTACAGGCATGAACCACCACACCCAGCACTAATAACCACTTCTTTTTTTATTTTATTTATTTATTTATTTATGGTAGTACTGGGGAGGCATTCTACTTCCGAGCTATATCCCCAGCCTTATTTTTTATTCTTTATTTTGAAACAGGGTCTCACTAAGTTGCGGAAGGCCTAACTAAATAGCTGAGGCTGGCTGCAAACAGGTGATCCTCGTCTAAGCCTCCCTAGTACTGGGATTATAAGGGTGTGCCACCATGCCTGGCTTTAACAGCCTCTTCTGAGGAAGGATCAATGCAGTACCCGGAAGAGATCCCCCCCCCCCCGGTACTGGGGATGGAACCCAGGGGCATTGTACCTCCAAGCTACAGTCCCAGTCAGTCCTATTTTTCTTTTTTTTATTCTTTTTATTTTTGAAACAGGGTCACACTGAATTGCAAAGGATCTCACTACATAGCTGAGGCTGTTCACCAACCGCCATCCTCCTATCTCAGCCTCCAAATGCTGGGATTACAAGTATGCACACCATGCCCGGCTCCCGGGAAGAGATTTTGAAAACACATGAGACAGTGTTCGCCTCGGAGACCGGGAAAGAATTGCCCAGTAAGTAACAGCACAAGGTAGAAAAGGGAAAGAGAGGTCTCTGCCAGGAATGGTAAAGACTCATTTCAGGGCTCTGGAGTGCACTCCTTAGTGCTTCCCTGCCCTTTTGGCCCCCGTTCTTGGTTGGTTTGCCCTGCCCTGTGAAGGATTGGCCTGGGATGATTTCGGTTGGGTGGGTCTGGACTGAGAAGGCTTAGCCTGGGAGGGCGGAGGCCTAGAGGGTTTTTTCTGAAAGGGTTTTGGTTGAGAAGGCGTGGGTTGGGAGGGGTTGGGCTGGAAGTTCTTGACCTGAGCTGGCTTGGATTGATGGGTCTTTAACTGAGAGTTGGGTGAAAGTTTGCTTTTGGACATCGAATGGGACCCTGTTAGGAAAGCTGGATGTGCAGGCCCGCCCTGGACCAACAGTTGGGCTCTTTGCTGAGAAGCGGGTCTTTCCAGCTTTTGTATGTTTGCTGCTGGCTGAGAGGACTGATGGTGTGGATCTGCATTACGGGGTGTTGTTCGCATTGATTTTCCTGCTTTGGTTAGCTGTGTTCCCTGGGCCTGGGTCTGTCCAGGCTGTGGCTTCCCTTCTGTTCCTGCTGGCTGTGACCCCCTGGAATATGAGTGACTTCCCAGGGAGACTACCGCCCTAGACCTCACACAAGCTCCTGTTGTCTGTGGTCTCTCTGGACAGGTCCATATATGCTCAGAAAGGAGTCTTGGGGGTGTCCCAAATGTTCCATTGAAGTGATGTCCATGGGAGGTACTTGAAGTTTTTGCAAATCTTGGGCCAGAATAAAATCTCTGGGGTTGGAAATATTTAATACCACAACTTTTACCTCTGCTACGGATCCTTGTATTCCAAAAGGGAAAGGGACGGAACCACTTAGACCTCTGCTCTGACCCAAAGTGAGAGCCCACAACCCAGGGAGATTTTAAAAAACCATGGTTCAAGTTACCTCCAACTCTGGTTGGCAAGGGCCACGAGTTTCTTGGATGGGGCATGAATGCTGGAGAGGGGTAAACCTTCTGAAGGTTCTGGCTGACTTCGCCTCCAGACATCAGAGCTTGGCTTTCAGATGAGCTTTTTGGCAGACTGTGTCTTGGTATTCCTTCATCCTCAGCTGTTACAGCCATGTGTTCACTAAGGGAAACTTGAATCCCTTGAGCGTTCTCAAAGTCTTTGTCTACATGAATCCCCAACTCCCTGGCAAGGAAGGCCATGTCCTCCAGGGACACATATCTGAGTGAACAGGCCATCACTTCCTGGATGGCAGCTTGAAGACCTTCCAGGCTCTCCCTTCTATCAGCATCTTCATCCCCCTCCCAAAATAGAAGCTGTGATGGCTTCAGTTCCAGGGTCCTCTGGAAAAGCTCAGCCTCCTCACTCTCCCTGGCCTGGGGACTGAGGACAAAGTAGCATCTTTCAGTAGAAGCTTCTCCTAAAAACATCAGCAAATCCCATTCCTTCTGGCCTAGGCTGTCAGTGAAAAAGAACATGGCTGAGGAAACTTCCATCAAAAATCCAAACTGTGTCCAAGAGCCTTCTAGATCTCCACGGAGGTTAGCCACTGCCACAGGCTGTTGGAAAACACTAGGGCTTTCCTTTAGGTTATCACCAGCAGGAAAACACCAGGCCATTTCTACCAGGCCATCAGAGATTTGCCGGGGAGGCCCTGGAACAGATAGATCCTGGTGAAGGAAGATTTTATGTGGTTTCTTTTGGGCAGGGCTGAGCAGTCTGTTGAGAATTCTAGACTTGGAAAAACCACAACTCCCTAGACGCACGAAAGAGATGATAGGCATCTTTGTGAGATGCAGCAACTCTTCTTGATCCCCTGTGGGCGCTCCTGAGGACAGTGCTGATGGCTTCTTCACGATGTCCTTCATGGCCCCCAGCATTAGGAGGCATCTGTTGTTTTCCACGTCCGGCAGCAGCAGGGGAAGAGCAAACTGGCATTTATACATATTTGACATGACTTCACATTGCAGAGAGCTGGCTGAGCACAGCAGGGAGGCACAGATGACATCAAGGGGATTCATGGTGTGCGTGTCTTGAATTTCTAAATTTTCCACTCTCATCAGCAATTCCTCTTCACTAGCTTCATCCAGAGCTCTGTGCCTAAGGACTACATCCCTGGCGGTCACATCCAGTGCTTGAATTTTCATCAGGAAATTCCAGACTAATTCTCCTGGAGTCTCAGGGGTCCACCCGTGTCCTCGATCTAAGGAGAATTGTTTAACAAAATCTGGCAGAAGCTTTCTGCTTCTATCCATGTTCAAAAGGGACAGTACATCTTTAAATGCCTTTTTTCTTTCTGCAAAGAAGAAGAAACTCAATGAATATTGTGTGTGGAATTTAAGTTTCCTTTACATACTTTTAAAATTAAATAAGCAACTGCTATTTTCACTGCAAAATGATGAAACGATACAAATAAAATGAAAATACCATTTAACTATCCTGCCTCTCCTATATCCTTCTAAGAGATTGATCAATATGGTACTGTACATTTATTTCCCATTCTTTTTCTATGCAAGTATATAACTATGTATAAAAATATATAGTTTTACTTAGTGAATGCTATAGAAATATACAGTTTTACTTAATGAGTGCTATTTTATTTTTGCATAAACGATAGACCAACAAATGATTCTTCAACCTCTTTCTACTTGAGGATATTCCTAACAAATTCTTCCAAATCAACATATACAGATTTATATATGAAGATTTGGAATATATATCATTTAGCCACTTCATGGTATTCCATGGCTTGGTTGGACCATTACTTAATCATTGATATGGATGATAATTTAGGTTTTCCATTTCCTCTTTCTTTTTCAGGTAATGTTTGTATTCAACAATGCAAAGCCTGCTAGGCACAGTGACACAAGCCTGTAATCCCAGTACTTGGGAGGCTGAGACAAGAGGATCACAGTTTCCAAGCCAGTGTACAGTAACTTACCAAGATCCTGTTTCAAAATAAAAAGTTTAAAATGACTAAAGGTAGTTGGGCGTGGTGGCACACGCTTGTAATCCCCGCACTTGAAAGACTGAGACAGGAGGATCACACAGGTTCAAAGCTAGCCTCAGGTACTTAGTGAGGCTCTCAGCAACTTAGTGAGACCCTGTTTCCAAATAAAATATTAAACAGGTCTCGGAGTATAGCCAGAGGTGGAAAGCCTCTTGGTTCCACCCCTAGTACCAACAACAACAACAACAACAAAATTGACTAGGGGTATATCTCAGTGATAGAATTCAATCCCCAGTACCACAAAAATAAATTAAAAACCTATTAATTATATAACTATACACATGTATAAAGGATTATCTAGGTTAATTCTTGGGGAGGTGCAGAGGGGGTACTTGGGTAGTCTTTTGTGTGTGTGTGGGTCTGGGGATGAAACCCAGGGGCATTAACCTCTGAGCTACACCCCCTGTCCTATTTTTTTATTCTTTTATTTTGAAACCGAGTCTTGCTGAGTTGCAGAGGGCCTCGCTAAGTAGCTGAGGCTGCCCACGAACCGCGATCCTCTGGTCTCAGCCTCCCAAATGCTGGGATTACAAGAGTGTACTACCATGCCTGGCTTGGGTAGTATTAAAGTTGCTTGAACTAGTATATGTGTTGAGGAAAGAAAGTAAGGAGAGAATTGATGCTAGTATAGAGAGTGTCCAGAGCAAGCTGTGAGAGGATGGTTTGCAGGAAAACTTTACTTTTTTCACTTGCTTCATACTTTGCCTTAGTTCAACAATCCTCCAGGTCTTTAGCACAAAAATTAGATATCTAGTGTTGGCAAGGTTATAATGATGCTCAATGGAACAGATAGGAGAAAAAGAGTATATGTTCATACAGAAACAGGATATATCTAATTAAGCACAGAGATGAGTAATAAAAATCAAGCAATAATATCTAGAAGGAAATATTACCAATTTTGTAAATTCAAAATTCATCATAATAACTAAGACAAAAATAAAACAGAGACCCTAGTTGCTACTCACTAAAAGGGAAAATCAATTTTGAATTTGAGTTGAGTCAGGTAAATGGGGAACTAAACAGAAAAATAAAAATAAAAATCCATATTCTTAAAGAAATATAACAACCTAGAGTCTTTATAACCCTTTATAAACAATGAGTAGGGCACAATCCAAAGTTAATATATAAAGTAAGAGACAGGAAATATAACCTCTGTTCAATCAATAGAGATTAATCCCAATATAACCCAGATAGTAGTTTTAGCACATAAGAATTTTAAGGTAGCTATCTTAACCTATTCTCATAACTGTAAAATAATCCTATAATGGATTATGAAGTAGAAATTCTCAGAAAAATAGAATGATTAAAAGAAAGAAATTCTATAATTAAAAATCATAGTATCTGAATTTAAGATCACTGAATAGGCTAAGAGTAGATAAGATATAGATAAAAGACCACCATACCTTCCATAAGTTCATCCTCCTCCTCCAGGGAGAGGCTGGTTTCTGAATCCTCATAAATGTGTTCTTCCTCAGAGAATCCCGTGGCTTCTGAATGCTCAGGGTCCTCTTTACCATCATATACAGTGTGCATGGAGCCATCAGAGTCTCCCTCTTCCACGGTAGCATTTGCATCTTCAAGGTGCCCAACAGATTCTTGGTATTCCTCTCTTCCTAAGTATAAAGAATCATCTGGCTCCTCATATCTCTGTCTATCCTTTAAGTACGTAATAGTTGCTGGAATTCCACACTCGGCTTTTTCAGTTGAATATGGCAATATGACATTGGGGGTGTCATAGTCCTCATATCCCCTGGAGGACAAAGTAGTTTCCTTGTAACTGGTATTCTTGTCCCTGAATAATTCAGAGATTTCCAAATCCAAGTGTTCTTTCTCTTTGGAGGACACCGCACTTTCAGGATTCTCAGCTTTGCTTTTTCCAGGGGAAAAAGTATCTCTTGAAGTTTTGCTTACCCCTATTGACTGGGGAGGTGTTATATTGTCGTGTTTTAAAAACTCTGAAAAGAACAAGAAGATTTGATAATTTGGTTTTTATTTCAAATTAATAAGAATTTATAAGATAACTTGAGTTTCAAGTCCTCAAAGCATCAATTTTTTTCTTTTGAGAAAGGGTCTCAACCTGTTTCCCAGGCTGACCTTGAATTCCTGGGCTCAAGCGATGCTCCTGCCTCAGACTCCTACCCAGTAGCTGAGGCTGCACCATGTAATCCCTCTTCTTTATTTCACTGTGGGGGGAAAGCCCGCCATCTTTGGCCCACGTGTAATCACTGAGGAGCCGCCATGTTTCTTTAACCCCTCCCCCCTCATGGCCTCACTGGAGGCCCCGCCATATTTGACCCCTCCCACCTCATGGCCTCGCTGGAGGCCCTGCCATCTTTACTCCCGCCCACTTTCCATTCCTAACCAATCCTAGGAGTCGGCGGCCATTTTTAAAAAACTTTTCGCAGCCATCTTCAGGCCAAATCTCCACAGCAGCCTCTCTCGGCGGTAAGCTTCCTCTTAAGGAACTAAGTGGGTTCTGCCTAACTCGGAGGGTTCTGACTGACTGACTGCTGTAAAATCCGGTACCGGTGTCCTCCAGTTCTCCGACCGTCCAGGACGGTTGCGAGGTGTGAAAGAGACAAGAGACGTCTTTTCTCGGTCACACCTGCTCTGTACCGAACTAGGCAGGGCCCTGGGACGCTGGAGTTTCCTGCCTTTGTTCTCGCTCGCCCACTTACAACTCATGGGGGGAAGTCAGCCATCTAAGATTGAGATCGATTCTCAATCCCCGCTGGGCCGTGTGTTATCTAATCTGCAGGCTCTGGGATTCTCAGGGGAACTGTCCCCAGAGAGACTTATTTCTCTTTGTACTAAGATCTGGCCGACATATAATTTGGCCAATGACATTCGATGGCCTGCCGTGGGCACGCTAGACTCTAGGACGCTGATGGCTCTCAGTGAATATTGCACCCGGTCAGCAAAATGGTGTGACCTCGAATATTTACAGCCCTTCTGGCGGCTGCATTTCCTGTTTTCTCCCTCTACCGGCTCTACTGCTGCCCAGGGCATGCTGGCTGGAGTATCCCGCCAGTCACAGCCGCCATCTTGGACACCACGTGGCAACTCACAGGCGCCACCTGGTGGCCATTCTGGGTCACAGGCTTACAATTCTGCAGACCCACAGCAGCCATCTTGCAATAAAACATGGGGGCCGGGGTCTGACCCAGCTGGGTTACAAGCCCCATCTTCCTCTCTCCTGGCCCCACTTCGCGAAGTGGCTGGAGCAGAAGGGGTGATTCGGGTCCATGTTCCTTTTTCCCTTCCTGACCTCACTCAACTAGAAAAGAGATTGGGGTCCTTTTCTTCCAATCCTCCTGGTTTTATCAAGGAATTCCAGCATATTGTGCAGGCATATGATCTAACTTGGCGGGATTTGCATGTCATTCTAACCTCTTCTCTAACTCCAGATGAACGTGATCGGATCCTGAAGGCAGCCAGAGAGAGGGCTGACCAGAGTCATTTAACAGATCCAGGGCTTCCTATTGGTACGGCTGCAATTCCATCTGAGGAGCCCCACTGGAATTATAATGTAAAGGAGGGAATAGAAATGAGAAATTATATGATACAATGTCTTCTTGATGGTATGCGAGATGCTTCCCATAAGGCGGTTAATTATGATAAGCTCAGGGAAATCACCCAGGGTCCAAATGAAAACCCAGCAGTTTTTCTTAATCGGTTGCAAGAGGCCCTTACGCGCTATACCCGTCTAGATCCATCCTCTGAGGCAGGCTCGATCATATTGGCCACCCATTTCATTGGGCAAGCGGCTCCTGATATAAGAAAAAAGCTAAAGAAAGTTGAGGATGGCCCACAGACTCCTATTCGAGACTTGATGAACATGGCATTTAAAGTCTTTAATTCCAGAGAGGAACAGGCCGAAGCAGAGCGCACTCTCCATCTTCGTCAGATGGCGGACTTACAGTCCCAGGCCCTGATTGCAGCCCTGAGGCCGGAGGAGAAAGGCCAGCTCTCTGGGTGGCAAGCGCCACCCAGGAGAGGACGACAGTAAAGACAACCACCTCCAGGAGCCTGCTTCAGGTGTGGAGTATATGGCCATTGAAAGGCGAATGTCCTTTAAAAAGCGGTGGACCTCAGGTACCTCACTACAGGGGGTCTACCCTTCTGGACAAGGACCCGCCGCTGGCCCTATCTGGTCTGACCAAGGACTGACAGCTCCTGGAATTCCTCGTCCTCCTTCTTCCATCTTCCTTGCTGGCCCAGGGTAACTGCAGGTACAGGGTAAGCCAGTTTCCTCTTTGGTGGCCTGCTCGATCTTTCAGGCCTTAGTTTCCTTCTCAAGTCTCGGTTCAGGATGATGAGGCAAGCCCTCCAGCCTCTGCCCACAGCTTAGGCCATATCTAAAAGGGCTCTGTTACAACAGCTCCAGGGACAAATTCTCTTGCACGGTGTTGGGATCCACTAAACTTTATTTCTCTCGACATAACTCTCTTTGATGTTTATATTTTAGCAGGTCCACTTGTTTACATACTATGGTGCTCTCCCTCCTCGGATGCCAAATTGCCTAAGTATTAAACTTCTAAAATGGATAACTGATACCGACGCTCCTAATGCAGTAACAGGTGTTTGTTTGACCAGACAAATCCATACTCACTCAATGCTGAAAAGAGTGGTGTGGGTCTGCTTCGGGAGTTGCTGCTATTAATAACTCTGATCTAATAAAAAACTGCTAAAGGGGCGATAGACGTTCTCCTCAGGAAAATGTTGCTATTTAAGTTAGTAGATCTAGTGACTGCCTTGTGTCTAAAAGGGCTTCTGCCCAGCCTGGGTTCCGTTCTCACAATTTTCTTTTTCTTTAATAGCACCTTGCCTGTTAGTCTCCTCAAAGCAAACCGGTCACCGAGCTCTCCAGGGTAACCTCCAACTCCAACAGCCACCTGCTCCCTTCCGGCGGCTCAAATTCCGACCTCTCCCGACCTGGGGCCTTTGACTGGGGCCCTTGATTGACGTCGCCCAATATCAGCATGAAGCCGCTAGATGAGCAAAAACCACGCCCTTCTGCAACCCCTTAGTCAAAGCCCTTCTGCACCCCTGAGTCAAAGAGGTCGGAATGTAAAGTGGGGGCAGGGCCGAGAGCTAGGAGGTAGAGCCTGCAATTCCGGGGACCTCCCGCCCCGGAAGAGGAGAGTTCAGAGAGGACCCGGAGAGGGAGGGAGGCATTCTCCCGCCGGCCACCGGCCCCCGCGGCCACGCGGGGGCTGGGGGTTGACCCCCCACGAATAAAGCCTCTCGTAATTTATTATGGATCTCGGCGTGTCTCTATGCTAGTGGGGCACCCCGCATTTTTCTACAATTTTACAGTGACCTTCCTCCTTCTGCTGACATTCTTACCACAGAGTAAATAAAACTATTGATCTGCTATCTCACCACATTAAAACTTATTTTTTCCGTATTTTCACAATGCCTAGCCTAAGTGACCAATGTCCTTGAGGGCCTGGAGCTGTTAACATGGGTGAATTCACTTATCTAAAAAAAAGAAGCCCAGATCATGCCACTATTAACACTATTCTCTTTCCAACTGTGGGACTTGAAGCTGTCATGCCAGAATAATGAGCCCTTCGTGGTAGCACTCAAACAACTGAAAATTTTGGTATAGCCTGAACAACAAATTACTTGTCCTCTAAAAGAGTAAGACACATTGTTTCCTGCTTTTAAAATTTCTGTGCACTTTCTCCCATTTCATATTTTGGTGGAAATTATCTCTGAGAGAAAGATAAAAATAAAAAGGCAATAACTTTACTTTTTTCAGAAAATCTGCCCTCTTACCCGTAAGCCCAAAGTGTAAAAATTCAACTTACCATTCCTTAAGCTCCAAGCAGTAGCTGACTCTGGAAAAGTATTTAAAAAACACTGGAGAAAATATTGACAGCTCACCTCTCCCTTTTTCTGAACCAAAATTAACAGCTTCCGACTTTTCTTCAGCGGATCAGAAACTTTCTCTAGAGTCTCATATTCTTCCTCGGAAATCAGCCTCCGAGAGGTCAATGAGTCTAGGACAGAATCAGGGTCTTGCTGGAGGATTTTAAGCAATGTTTTTCTTTGTCTTTCTATGATCTCAGAGGGAGCACTCTCAGCCATTGCTTCTGCTTTCACAAATCAGGAAGCAGAAGTAGGAAGTCACTCTGACAGATAAACAAAGAAGAGCATGTTGGGGGCCGGGAGAGACCTAGCATATTTTGCAGTTTCACAAAAGCAGAATATGTCAATGACACCTAGTGTTGGAAGGCTGCAGATCGAAATAAGCACAGCAAGGAAATCTGAGCCTGGCTTCTTGTGGCTTTACACACACACACACACACACACACACACACACACACACACACACACAGAGTTTTTTTTTGGTTCCGGGAAGAGTACCTAGCATACGGGGCCTCCTAGTGCTCTACCCACAGAGGGACATAACCTGCCCTACTCTTCTGTTGGCTTTGCAGGATCAGTTACACTCAGCCTGGGAGTTGCCTCCTCCAAGAAACCTCCCTTGAACTGTAGATTGCACTAAAGACTCCCGGATCTGAGACCTAGGCTGTGATAATAAGAATGTAGATTAATTGACTTTTGTAGGGCGATCTGGCAATATGGAGCACTAAGCAAATAAGTTAGATAAAAATAAAAAGTCATACCCTTCAAATCAGAAATTATACTTCAGGAAATTATATGAAGGAAGTTATCAGACAAATGCCCAAAGATGTATGTATGAAAAGCTGCATTCCAATGTTGCTTAAAATAGCAGAAAACTGAAAATAACCTGTATTTTCATAAATTGAGGTGATAAGTAAAATAAAAAATTAATGCGAGTAAAATAAAAATACATGAGTACGGCGGAGTGTGAAAAACACGAGAGAGATCGGTACACGTGGCATGTAGTTTTAATGGCACGGCTCTCCTGGGGATCAGGGCGAGGCACTGTGGGGCCCGAGTGCCTGTCCGAAGCTAGAGGACGCGGTGCGGGCTCTCCTTTTCAAGCCATGCATCTCCCAAGATGGGGGTTTTACTCGCGGGAACGCCCAATTCTCGCGGGGGGGGGGGGGGGGGTGTTCCAGCCCCTCCCTTGCCCTGCAGAGGTCATGTGACACAAAGTCACAGGAGTGCAGGACCCAACTTATCATGAGGATTTGAGGAATAAATGTTTATATGTCAGCAGTGAAACACCAAAGTGTACCAGTATTGGGAATGGCTTAGGAAGATTTGAGAAAGCTCTGATTATTAGTAGATATATTTCAGAAATAATTGTGTCAAAATGGCGGCAGGCCTGGAGAGAGAAAGGCTTGGCTTTGGTCAGGAAGCAAACAGCTATTGAAACTTAGATTGACTTAGCTAAAAGTAATTACCAAGGAGAGGGGAACTAGGCCTTTCTCTGTCTAAAGACAGATCTACATGATTAGATAAGCTAGCTAGGATGGGAGGAGGGGTCGACCTTCGACCTTCGTGAAAGGAGACACCTCGCCACACCTTGCTGGGGGAGGAAACTTACAGGGACGTTTACTACTTCAGAATTATGTAAACAAGATGGAGGTCATGGGTATAAAAAGTCCAGTCCATGTGCTGTATCCTGGGTGGGACATTCATTTGAACAACCCCTCACCATGCCATTCTGGCATGGAGCTGTAACTATCTTCCTTATTTCTATCTTTTTTTTTTTTTTTTTGGTAGTACTGGGGGTGGAACACAGAGGCTTTCTTTCTACCTCCAGGCTACACTCCCAGACCTATTTTCTATTTTACTTGAAAACAGGGTCTCACTAAGTTGCTGAGAGCCTCACTAAGTAGCTGAGGCTGGCTTCGAACCTGTGCGATCCTCCTGTCTCAGCCTCCCAAGCCCAGGGATTACAAGCATGCACCACCACATCCGTATTTCTATCTTTTTAATAAAC
The DNA here is from genome assembly GCF_963383645.1 of Muscardinus avellanarius. Lineage (NCBI taxonomy): Eukaryota > Metazoa > Chordata > Mammalia > Rodentia > Gliridae > Muscardinus > Muscardinus avellanarius. Next base: position 36,127,902 of record NC_137786.1, on the reverse strand, counting down.
TTCTTTAAATCTTCAGCAAGAATCCAGGCTAATGTGTTTTTACTTTGAGTTCAGGACAAGAACCCACAGTTTTTCTGTTTTTGTTTGTGGTTTTGTTGTGGTTTGAGGGAAATTGTGTCTGGGACCCTAACAGGGGTCCCCAGGAACAGTTTTCCCACACCCATATCATCCCACACTGCAACATATTTCACTATAACACAAAGAACTGTTTAAAAAGATGCAGTACATACTATGTACCAGTATTGGGAATGGCCTAGGAAGATTTGAGACAGCTATGATTATTAATATTTCAAAAATTGGGTGAGGGGCAAATCTGTGCAAGGACTTGATTTCTGCCTAAAAGCAGGCAACTATTCCGATGTAAATTAACATAGCTAAAAGTAATTAACAAGTCAATAGGAGAAGAGAACCAGGCCTTTCTCTATCTAAAGACAGATTTACATGATAAGCCAGCTAAGATGGTAGGAGGGGTCAACCTTCATGAAAGGAGACACTTTGCTACACCTTGCTGGGGGAGGTACCTTACAGGATAAGGGGAGGTACTGAAAGACTCCATTTAGAGAAAAAATCATAAGCCCCTAGCAGCTAGCTAATAGTTAAAACAGCCAGCTAATAGTTAAAAAGAAAAAGTATATTTTACTGCAGCTCACAGCTTAGGAATGTAAAATGTGCGATAAGCCCACCCCATCTTATCTATACTGACTGAGTCAGAGCGCCTTGACCTGGGAGCTTACTGACTGCACCTGGTATTATCTAACTCTTGACTACAGAATGTAATTTTCAAATGATTCTGTAATTTTCTGTAAACACATGCAATTTAGCCCAAACCCCCCCTAACTAGTGGTCTTTTCCCTATAAATACCCTCAGTTTCAGTGGCTCGGGGCCAAACTCCTATTCGGGTCGGCCCCAGTGCACTGGCTCTTTAATAAACCCTTTTGCTTTTGCATCAAGGAGGATAAAATTTCTCGTGTGTTCTTGCTGTCGTCGCTTATCCCGAGGCTGACTGAGGGTCTTCCCTCGGCGGGGGTCTTACAGTACCTTACAGGGACGTTCACCATGTCAAAATTATGTAAACAAGATGGAGGTCATTGATAAGTAAAATAAAAATTAATGCGAGTAAAATAAAAATAATGTGCGTACGGCGGAGTGTGAAAAACACGAGAGAGGTCCGGTACACATGGCATGTAAAGTTTTAATGGCACGGCTCTCCCGGGGATCAGGGCAAGGCACCATGGAGCCTGCGCGCCTGTCCGAAGCTTGAGGACGCGGGCTCTCCTTTTCAAGGTATGCATCTCGCGAGATGAGGGTTTACTCGCGGGAACGCCCAATTCTCGCGGAGGTTTCAGCCCCTCCCTTGCCCTGCAGAGGTCATGTGACACAAAGTCACATGAGTGCAGGACCCAACTTATCATCCCGGCCTTTTGATGGTAGGGATAATAGATGACGTTGGACCCTCTAGCTTCTTCCTGCTGTCAAGGGGCATTGTCAGGGGCCCCAGGCCGGGAGGAGTCGGGAGTCCAGTCCCCCAGAAGGGGGTGCAGGTGGGTGCATAGCTGCAGTGCGAATTGGAGGTTACCCTGGACAGCTTAGTGATGTGCGCTTGAGGAGGCTTGAACAGGCAAGGGCCTTTTCCAAGGGCACTGTTCCAGTGGCCCTCCTGGCCGCACGCCGGGCACAGTCTGATTGGTGGGCGTGGCTTCGCCCCACTTCAGGCAGGCTCCTGGAGGTAGTCGTCATTGCAGTCCTCCACACCTAGGTGGCGCTCCAGAGGGCTGAGCCTCCACCGCCAGCCGAAGGGCAGCTACCAGGGATCTGCTTTTTGGCAAAGTCGGAGTGTACGCTCCATTTCCGCCTGTTTCTCTCTGGAATTAAAACTTAGATGCCATGTTAAGGTTCTGTCAGCTGCGACGGACCTATACTCACAAAGAGCGCGTCCCGGGACGGGTGTCCAGCAAGAATGGCAACGCGGACTCCGTACGGGCAGACAGAGAGTGTCGCCCCAGCCCCGGCCTGGCGTTTCCCGCAGCACCTAGGGCGCACCCGAGCGGGCCGCCCAGCAAAATTGCAGTCTGGCGCAGGCCAAGATGGCGACTGTGACATCACCAGGCAGCGACTATGCGCCATCACAAAATGGCAGCTGGCGGGAAAATAAATGGAAGCTGATGGGGGAGAGCATTTGGAGGGATACCAGACTGCTTATAAAAGTTCCTAACTATTCTTGGGCCACCACAACCCATTTCCCAACTCGTATCAAGGCAGACAGGCTCTCAGGGCATCTGCTAGTATAAAGGTTCGACTTCCCATAATTGGTTCACGGGCAGAAACGAAGAACAGGAAATGGGCGTCCCCGATTTCCCTGCTCAATCGTTCGGAAACGGAGGTTAAGAGATAGGGAAGAACGTCTTCATTCCTTCTCAAAACCGGAGGATGACCTGGTCATCCGCAGGGTGGTCCCAGTGGACCAGGGGACAATGGGTCACCAAGCGCTTGGATTTTGGGGTCCCAGTGGACCGGAAGACCCAAGTCCGGAACCCGCTAACCAAGGGAAGGAGGCAGTTTACCGGATTGAAGTGTTGCCAGCCAGCGCTGGCTGCGAAAGAAGCGCTGAGAAGCTGCTGGGGGCGCGGTGGAGCTGGGGCTCGCAGATGCTGGTGGCTGGTGTGGACGGCACTGATGGCTGGCGCAGGTGGGATCAAACGGTGGCACGCAGGCGGCATGGCTTGCCCAGTTTGCGGCGTGGAGACAAAATGGCTTCCAGGCATGCAGCAGTCGCTGAGGCTGGGCCCCGATGAGCACCGCCAGTGAGCCTGGCTTGGGCGGGCGAAACGCAGCAGCAGCAGCGAGTAGAGCTACGCCTGGTGCGGGTGACTGTGGCGGACACCGAAGCCGGCTGTGCGCCGCCCAATGAGCCTGGCTCGGGGCAAGCGGGGCAAATCGGCCAGAGGTCCCGGCAGTGACTGGAGCGCCGAGCTGGAACGGCGGTTTTAGGAGGTCCAAGCGGCAGGCAGAGGTCCTGGCCTGTGCAGGACGTCGGCAAGCAGAGCAGGTGCCAGCATCACCCAAGGAGCCTGGCTCCAGGCGGGTGGAACTGGCAGCCTGGCGGCCGGCGGAGCCTGCATGCCCCGGCGGTGGTGGCTGCGGCCGCGGTGGCAGTGGAAGATGGCCGTCGGCGCTCCGGAAGAGAGCACGTAGGTGGGAAAAGATGGCCACCGGCTCTCAGCAGAGCGTGGGGCCGGAAAGATGGCCACCGGCTCTCAGCAGAGCGCAGGGCCGAAAAGATGGCCGCGAGCTCTCAGCAGAGCTCGGGGCTGGAAAGATGGCCGCAGACTCTCAGCAGAGCGCGGGATCAGAAAGATGGCCACCGGCTCTCAGCAGAGCTCGGGGCTGGAAAGATGGCCGCGAGCTCTCAGGAGAGCTCGGGGCTGGAAAGATGGCTGTGGACTCTCAGCAGAGCCCGGGGTGGGAAGAAGGCTGCCGGCTCTCAGCAGAGCGCAGGGCCGGAAAGATGGCCACCGGCTCTCAGCAGAGCGCGGGGCCGAAAAGATGGCCGCAGACTCTCAGCAGAGCCCGGGGCGGGAAGAAGGCCGCCGGCTCTCCCGGAGAGCGCGGGGCTGGGGAAGAAGGCTTACGGTCCGGGCAGGCACAGGGCAGCAGTGGCGGCAGTGGTGGGAGCAACACCTGCAAGCGGAGCGCTGGTGTGGGACCTCACAGTCGAGCTGCTGGCGGGTCGGAGAGTCCGGGGCTCAAAAAGAGAGTAAAAATAAAAAGAGAGAAAAAAAAAAAAGAAATAAAAGGGGGAGGGACCCAAGAGTTCTCCTGGTTCGGCACCAAATGATAAGTAAAATAAAAAAATAATGCGAGTAAAATAAAAATAATGTGCGTACGGCGGAGTGTGAAAAACACGAGAGAGGTCCGGTACACATGGCATGTAAAGTTTTAATGGCACGGCTCTCCCGGAGATCAGGGCGAGGCACCATGGAGCCCGCGCGCCTGTCTGAAGCTTGAGGACGCGGGCTCTCCTTTTCAAGGTATGCATCTCAGGAGATGAGGGTTTACTTGCGGGAACGCCCAATTCTCGCAGAGGTTTCAGCCCCTCCCTTGCCCTGCAGAGGTCATGTGACACAAAGTCACATGAGTGCAGGACCCAACTTATCAGTCATGGGTATAAAAATTCCGGTCCACGTGCTGTATCTTGGGAGTGATGATTTGGCCCAGGCCACCCTCCCCCCTCATGCCATTTTGGCATGGGGCTGTAACTATTTTCTGCATTTCTATTTTCTATATTTCTATCTTTTTAATAAACTTATTTAAATCTTCAGCAACTGTCCAAGCTATGCATATTTATTCTTAGCTTAGGACAAGAACCCGTGGTTTTTCTGGTTTTGGTCGTTTTGGGTTTTGTTATGGGTTGGGGGAAAGTGTGTCCGGGACCCTGGCAGGGGTCCCCGGGGAACAGTTTCCCCACAACCATATTCTCCCAAACCGTAACATACTAGGCAAGTGTTCTATCACTAATCTACATCTTCAGCCTCCATTTTTGTTTTTAAAAAACCTAATATGTGTATAATTTATTTATACTGAGTGCATACATATTCACACAGAAAAAGACAGTTAAGAGATACTCTAAATTTTAATACTGGTTATCTCTAGGGATATGATTGTAGAAAGGTTTATACTTTTTTGCTTTAAATACTACTATTTAATACTTCTGTTTTTATTTATTTTATTTTTTACATTTTGGTACTGAGGATTGAATCCAGGCTCATTCTACCTCTGAGTTACACTCCCCAGTCCTACTTTATTTTTTACTTCGAAACAGGATTTTACTGGGTTGATAAGACGCTCACTACTTGTTGAAGGAGGCTGTCTTTGAACCTTAGATACTCCAGTCTCAGCCTCCCAAGTACTAGAATGACAAGCCACCACACCCAGCTACTTTTGTTTTCATTAGACTACCCTCCCCCCCAGCCCCACAAAGCCCCTCCCCCATAGGTGATAGGACCCAGGGGCATTCTACCTCCAAGCCACACCCCCAGCCCTATTTTTATTCTTTATTTTGAAACAGGGTCTCACTTAGCTGCAAAGGGCCTCACCAAGTAGCTGAGGCTGTTTGCAACCCGTGATCCTCCTGACTCAGCCTCCTAAAATTACAAGTGTTCGCCCCACGCCCTGCTAGACTTTTTTAATTTTGAGTTTAAAAAAACTATCTGTTTTTTATCTACACTTTCACAGATCAGAAAAACCTGAAACCAGCCTTAATAAACAGAAACTGAAAGAATACAATGTAATATTTCATTTGCATAATATTATGTAACATTAAAAAAATGAACTTTAGAGCCCAGTGTGGTGGTGCATGCTAGTAATCCCAGCATTTGGGAAGCTGAGACAGGAAGATCACAGTTCACAGACAGCAGCAGCTACTACTCGGTGAGGCCCTTTGCAAGTCAGTGGGACCCTGTTTCAAAGTAAAGTATAAAAAAATAGGGCTAGGGGTGTATCTCAGAGGTAGAATGCCCCTGAGTTTCATCTCCAGGACCACAAAAAAAAAAAAAGAGAAAGAAAGAAACAAACAAACAAACTTCAGAGACTGACAATATAGAAAAATCCTAACAATATTAAAGATAAACTCTAAGTCCTAAAAAATTACACGCAGATGACACCCTTCTTAAAAGTCACAGCAGGTATGGTGGCACATGCCTGTAATTCCAGGACTTGGGAGACGGAGACAGGAAGAGTACGGGCTCAAAGCCAGCCTCAGCAATTTAGTGAGGCTCTCAGCAACCTAGTGAGACCATGTTTTCAAATAAGAAAACTGGTCTGGGTTTGTAGCTCAAAGGTAGAATTCCCCTGGGTCCCCACTACCATAAAAAAAAGAGTCAAACACACAGAGACACATTTAGGAATATACATCATGCATTAAGATAATATTAGCTGGGCACGATGGTCTGCACCTGTAGTCCCCAGTTCCATGGGAGGCTGAGGCAAGAGAATCAATTGAGTCCAGTGACTTTGAGGACATATCAGACAACAGAGTGAGACCCCATTTAAAAAAATATATTTGTTGGAGATTGGGCTCTCCTTCAAATGTATAAATTCACTGACTGCTCCTGACTCCCACAACTCTTGCTCCTGGAGTTCTCAAACCTGATGTTGTACAGACATTTGCATACATAGCTTAGGCTTAGAATGCAAAATGAAGTGATCTGGGGAACAGCTGTCACCATACAGGGTCTCTGGAGTCCCTTCCAAGGGAGCAATGGGACCACAACTCATTCCCAGGTGGGTCCTTAACCTACACTGCTGAAAAGAATTTCAAGATGCATCGAAAGCAAGGATGAGTGTAGTGGTACATGCTTGTAGTCCCAGTACTTAGGAGGCTGAGATAGGAGGATCGCTCAAGTTCAAAGCCAGTCTCAGCTACTTAGTGAGGCTCTCAGCAACTTAGTGAGACCCTGTTTCCACATAAAATATAAAATAGGTCTGGGAGTGTAGCCCGGAGGTAGAAGGCCCCTGGGTTCCACACCCAGTACCACAAAAAGAAAAAAGAAGAAGATGAAGAAGAAGGAGGAGGAGGATGAAGAGGAAGAGGAGGAGGAGGAGAAGAAGAGGAGGAGGAAGAATAGCAAAGGTATACATAACCCAAAGACAGGGTACAGGTAGGTGCCCTCACCTCTCAAAGAGAAAACAGTATTGAACCCAGGTTTGAGCTCTCTGTTTATTTATATGATTTTGCTGGGAAAAAAAGTGCAGGTTTCCTGAGATACTTCTTTGAAAATCAAAACCCATGACACTCATTTGATATTTGGGATTAAGGATGTTTCTTCTTTGTCAGATGGTTTAGCCATAAATCACTGTGGGTACATTTGTGTAAGTCATTCAATCTGGTGACATTTATATTGATTATTTTTTTGTTCTAGTTGATCTGGCTCAAACATGTGCAGAGGGTTTTGTTTATTAAACTAAAAGGACAAACATGACTGGTTATGCTCATAAATCCAGGTCTCCATTACTGAGGGTCTCTTTTTCTCTTTCCTTAAGAACTCATCTACTTCAGGGTGAATATGACCAGGATGTTCTCTATTATGTAAAATATATGTAATAATATACAGAAAGTATAGACAAGAGGTGCAGATTTGAAAGTACCTCCCTCAAATCAAAACAAATGACACAGGAGTAAAAAAAATTTAATTTATACCCAAGGAAATAAATTTATGTTACTTACAAACATTTACAAACGTTTTACACAAAGTTTAGTGGTATAATTTCATTTTGTTCATCATAGAGGGAAAAAAACAAGCAGGCCTAAGATTTGCCAAGCCCTAGTGGCTGAGTTGATTACATCAGAATATAAATGCAGAATCTAGAATTTACATATTTTTATCAGTGCCAAAGAGCAAAATATTCGACAGTAAAGGTCTAGGCTAAGAACCTTAGTTAATGTGTTTTAGAAGCTGAGTTGAAAAGCTCGGGACAATGGCACATGCCTGTAATCCCAGTACTTGTGAGACTGAGAATGAAAGATCACAGGTTAGAGGTGAGCCTCAGCAACTTAGCAAGACTCTGTTTCAAAATCAAAAGTAAAAAGGGCTGGTAACATAGCTCATAGGTATAATTTGCGCCCTTGAGTTCTGTCCCCAGTACCAGAAGGAAGAAGAAAAAAAAAAAAAGACACTGAGCTAAGTGGGGGCACAGTAGTGTGCATCTATACTCCTAGCTACTTGGAAGGGCAAGGTAGTAGTATCACTTGAGCCAAGGAATTCAATACCAGAATAGCAAGACAATGAGACCCTGTCTTAATACAAAATAAAATCTCTTCTCTCTCCCCCCCCTCTTTTTTTTGGGGTGGGTCTTGGGATGGAATCCAGGGGCATTTGACCTCCGAGCTACACCCCCTGTTCTGAAGCTCCCAAATGCCGGGATTAGAAGTGTGCTCCACCATGCCTGGCTTAAAAATTGATCTATTCTTGACCTAAACCTTGCAATCTGGAAGTTCTAAAATAAACTTCCCCCTTGGCCCCCGGAGAGCCAAGGATATACCTAACTAACGCAAAATTAATGTGGTTTCAAATATACCAAAAAGAACCACCTCACGTAAAGGACAGAAGGAAAAATATTTCACTTTTTCTGCTGTCTTCAATTCTGTTTCTGGGGAAAAGAGACTCACATAATGCCTGTCAGATTGCTTGGCTCTTCCGTGGCTGATATATGTCCTCCTCTTTTTTATACTGATGTTATTTCTCGTAGCCCTTGTGGTACACAGAATAAACATAATTGTCTTAATCCTCACAACCTGTGAGTGTTGGGTTACATGTCAAAGGACAAGGCTGCAGATAGAATTAAGGTTGTAATTAGCTGGCCTTGATTATATGAACCTGGGTCAGGTTCATATAATCAAAAGGAATCTTAAGAGTGGAGAGGGAGGCAGAGAATGAGAAATGCTGTGTGGAAAAGACTATTATTTGCCTTGAAGGTGAAAATAGATCAAGAAGTTTAGACAATCTCTAGAATTTAAATGAGGCAAGTTAACAGATTCTCTTCTACAGCCTCCAGGAAAGGCAGTCCTGTCAACATCTTACCATTTGTTGTTGAACCCCCAACCTTATGCATGCCAGGCAAATGCTACCATTGAAGTACACCTCCAGCCCTACATGTTAATTTTATCCTAGTGAGACCCTTTTTGTGGTGTGTGTGTATGTGTGTGTGTGAGTGTGTGTATGTGTGTCACTGGGAATTGAACACAGGGGCATTCTACCTCTAAGCTACATCCCTAGCCCTATTTTTATTCGGAAACAGACTCTTGCTAGGTTAATGATAGTCTCAATTCTTTCTGAGATTGTCCTTGAAACTGTGATCCTCCTGTCTCAACCTCCCAAACACAGGAATTACAAACGTGTGCCACCACTTTTTCACATGCCTCTGACTAGCAGAATCTTTATAAATTTGTGGATCTTTAAAAAACTAATAAGAGCACAACATAATATCCACTCTTGTAACAGATTTTTTTTTTTGTGTGTGTGTGTGTGTGGTATTGGGGGTGGAACCCAGGGGCTTTTCTACCTCCGGGCTATATACTCCCAGACGTATTTTATACTTTATTTAGAAACAGAGTCTCACTAAGTTGCTGAGAGCCTCACTCAGTAGCTGAGGCTGGCTTCGAACCTGTGAGATCCTCCTGTCTCAGCCTCCCAAGTGCTGGGATTACAAGCGTGCACCACCACGCCTGGCTTGTAACAGATTTCTATTTACTTTTTGGAGGGGGACTCCAAGCTTGGACCTTCAAGCTATACATCCAAGCTTCTATTTATTTATTTTAAAAAAAAAACACAGAGTTTCGTTAAGTTACCGAGGCTGACCTAGAACCAGATCCACTTGTCTCAGCCTCCCAAGTACTGGGATAATGATTGTGTGCCACCACACCTGGCTCCTAATGGATTTTTAAATGTGCAATATATAGTATGTTAACCATAGGCACAGATCGTACTTTGGCTCTCTGGACCTTACTCATTTGCCTTAGCTGAAAGTTTAACACCTGTTAGTAAATCTATTTTGAGTTAAGCCACCAAGTGTGTAGTAGTTTGTCACCACAGGAGTGGAGGACTGGATCCAGAACTTCTCCCCTGATTGGCAGTTTGGTCTACTCAACCATTTGCTTTCTCTTTCTCCCCGAGCTGCCTCACACTTTCTTTCCCCCACTTTCAATCTACCATTTCCACGGGACACAAACTGTGTTTTGTGTTTGCTCCCTGCTCCAAGAAAAAAGCCTATTTACTGAGCAATAATCAATTGTTAACCTGTGAAAACTGAACCTCTGATTCCCAGCATTCATTTTATTCTGCCAGCAGTTAATTTGCTACAGTTTTGCATACAATTGATCAGGAATTCTCAGGTTTGCTTTACAGGTTAAATAAGATGATTTGGAACTATTTTCCCTTTTCTTAAATGTTTGGGAATTTTCTTGGATTCTCTTAAAGATAATATTTTTGGATAACAGCTCACAAATACAATAGCTTTATTGAGTTGGTTAGGGGGCTTTCAAATGAATTAAGTAAACTTTCATGTCCTACCCAAACCTGCTGAATCAGATTTACTGACGGTATGGTGCTGGGAACTATATTTAACAAGTTCCACGTAGAATTCCTTGGCATAACGAAATTTGAAATCTAACCGTTTGCCTCTAAATTGTTATTGTGTCAAAAATACTTTGCCCTTCCCAACCTCTCCTGGCGACCTCACTGTGAAAAGTCAAAAGCCTCCTGCCCGGGAGGAGAAAGCGGGAGAAGATGGTTTCTCAGGATCAGAAACTCGTCCCATCAAGTCACTACACGCGCCTGTGGGTGGCCCAGGACGTCGGGGCTGCGCCGCTGGCCGGGAGCTGCAGGAAAGCGCACCTCGGCTCCTGTAGCCTCTCCGCGCTAAGGCGGGCGCGGCAGGGACACGCCCACCCCGCGGAGAGCCCCGCCCACCCCAGGGCGCTGAAGCCGATTGGCTACGACTGGCTCAGCACCTCTTCTTGATCCCACCGTTACCGAAGGGAGGGACGCTTGAGAGTGGTGCACCGCGCCCCGCAGGAAGTAGTTCTGGGCGGAAGCTTCTAAGTGAGATTTAGCGGAAGTGCATCCTCTTCCGGTCTCTTTGGTCTCGGCCACAGAAGCGAGATGGTGAGTTTGCTGGTTGCTCCTCGAATCCCTTTCCATCCGCATCGTCTGTCCTGCTACTTGCTTGCTATCTGTGGGGGTCCGGCAAGGTCGTAGATAAAGGGAGCTGGCGGGCAGGAATGGGGTACGCGGTGACCCGCCAGAGTCAGAAGAATGGCTCCTAATTTGACTGGTGGGGCCGAGCCCGCGGTCGTGGAGCAGCAGCCGCCGCTCCATGTCCCTTGCTCCAGGTACACTTCCCAAGAGTTCGCATGGCTCTGCCCCTGATTAGGAGCCAAAGGAAGTTTGGAAGTGTTTGACTCTGTAACGGCACAGAAGATGGCTGTGGTTTATTTAGCAGGAGATCTCAGGCTCCGGGGTAGGCACATTCTTTGGTCTTCAAACTTACTAAAGTCAATTTCATAACGTCGCAACTCTTAAGCAGGGGGCTTTCTTGCAGTCGGGAGTCCTGCAAAGAGTTACCGAGCCGGAGTTTGGTAGCTCACGCCTGTAATCTCACTACCTGGTAGGTTGAGACCAGGGGACCTCAGATTTGAAGCCAGCCGTAGCATCTTCGCGAGACGTTCCTAAATAAAAATAGGGCTGGTGGTGTAGCTCTGAGGTAGAATTCCGCTGGGTTCAACCCTCAGAACCACAAATAAAAATTATTACGAACTTTACTACAGCTTCTCTAGAAACGTCAGAATACAGACACAGGTTGCCAGAGTTTAGAATTGTGTCTTTTACTTTTATCAATCTACAGACGAAGGGAACGTCATCCTTTGGAAAGCGTCGTAATAAGACGCACACATTGTGCCGCCGCTGTGGTTCTAAGGCCTACCACCTTCAGAAGTCTACTTGTGGCAAATGTGGGTACCCTGCGAAGCGCAAGAGAAAGTGTAAGTAATGTTATATGGGCCAGCGTTAAATCAAACTAGAGCCCTTTTTTTGGTGCGTAATACAAGTTGTACACTTGTATGCTGGGTGAAGTATGAGGAAAAAAAACATTTGAAATTTTGTGTTTTAGACAACTGGAGTGCCAAAGCTAAAAGACGAAACACCACCGGGACTGGTCGAATGAGACATCTAAAAATTGTATATCGCAGATTCAGGTACAGTTTTATGTTTTATTGCAATTGGTCTGAAAGACTTGGATAAAAGCTCCTAGAAGGCTATTTTTCATTTTTTTAAGTTTTTTTTTGCGGTACTGGGGATGGAACCTAGAAGGCATTCTACCTCTGGGCTACATCGCCAGCACTATTTTTTTAAATATATAATTTATTTGGAAACAGGATCTTGCTAAGTTCCTGAGAGCCTCATTAAGTAGCTGAGCCTATGCAATTCTGTCTCAGCCTCCCAAACACGGATTACAAGCGTGTACCACCAGGCCAGGTATAAAAGGTTATTTTTCACAAGTAAACTTTGCATGTATAAGTAGGAAGGTGATGTTAAAGTTTTTAGACCTTTGGGAATTTAGCTGAATTTTAATTTTCAATGAACAATAGTATAATTTAAATATTGGGAGCATTGCTTGGGCTAGACTTCCCAATATGTTGATATTTATTAAATATCTGATTCTAGTACCAAAATTTGTCAGAGATGATATGACACAAGTGATTAGTAGGTAGTCAGGTATTAGATTCAACCTATTAGAGGTCTTCATTGAGATTGAAAGTGATACAGACTTAAATCTGTGCCTTTTCCTCTTCTCTATTTTAGCAATTCTCAACTGTTGATATTTTGGGATAGAAATTTTTTTATTGTGAGTTACCTGTGTACAAATGTAAATAGGGCTGGGAGTGTAGCTCAGGTACAATGCCCCTGAGTTTAATTCACAGTACCACAAAAATCACAATGTGGTTTTAGGCTTTGTAAACATCTTCAAGGGTTCCTGTGTGATGAACATCTCTGGGCTTGGTTGAGTAGTCTACTAAAGGAAAATTACTGAGGTGTCTCTCCTTTAACAAATGACTTTGGGTCTCTTGTCAAGAAGCAGAAAAATACTAGGACAAGGACTAGTATAGCCAAATAATATATGAGCCTTTATTTAGAGTATAGTCAACTATAACCTTAAGGATATTTTCAGCAGAATTAAATAACAGCTTATCAGTGATGTTGTAAAAATAAATGTCTGAACATATGAATGCAATAATGATTTCAGCATTTAACTGAGATAAGCTCATTAAAATCTATTTAGCAAAAATTAAAAGTTTTATTGGTGTTGCTAAAGTTAACTGTTCTTATTTCTTAATACCATACAGGCATGGATTCCGTGAAGGAACAACACCTAAACCCAAGAGGGCAGCTGTTGCAGCATCCAGTTCATCTTGAGATTTTCGACAATTAGTCACAATAAATGTTCTGGTTTTTAAAAGTGCATCTGGTGTGTTAAGGTATTTTTGTTAGGCTTTTAGAGTTTAGTATTTGGTTTGGGGAGTGGGACAGCTTAAATGGTGAGATTTACTTGTCCATTTAACATGACTTTTAGTAACACAAAACTGCTTTTATTTGAATGCCAATTGCTAGAGTCAAAAGACATTAGGGTGCCTGGCAATCATACAAGGTTTGGAAATTGTTGAAAGAATTGTTTTTTGGAAAGAATTTTACCCATCTTGGCATCCAAAAGGCTTGCTTGGCACCTAACATTTAAACTTTGTAGTGACTAGCTGAAAGAACAATTAAAGCAGCTTGCTAGATATGAGTCAACTTGAATGTTTAATAGAAATAAATCTGTAGGGCCTTGAGAAAATGGAGTGGATTGAGTAGGAAGTAAAGCCAACCCTGAGCCTTGTGATTTGTAGACTAAAGACAGTGATACATAGTTTTTAACTCATCTGTTTTTTATATAAGTCAAATTTTTTGTTGTGTTTTCTTAGTAAGGATATGGGATTAACTGCTGCTGAGTGAGAAGTCTGGGACAAAGGGCACATGTGCTGGAACAGCTACATTCCTTTATCAGTCTCCTGAGAAATTAGGATTACAGGGATCTACCACCATGTCCTAGGTCTTAGCTTTTTAATGTTGATTTCTGTAGAATCCCCTGTACATCTAAATCACTGTTGGGCTTTCTCAGTATGTGAAACTGCTTTTCCTTTAGGGATGTCTGGTATCTAGAGCACAAACCGGACACGTGATGAGGTGGTGGTACTGTGCCTGTCTTCCTTTGCAAACTGGAAAGCTAATGACTTCTATGGACTTGTGAGCAGTGGATAAGTCTAAATGATTATAAGATTATGAAATTCTTCTTGACCAACAAATGCAGTTTTGTGTTTTGACTTGCAGGAACTGAGCTTGTTCTATAACATAATGTTTCAACATTAGTAATGGTTCCTGAATGGTAGAGAGGGCCCCTAAAATAGGTAAAGCCCAGGAAGGAATAAACGCTGAAGCAATTGAGTGCTGACTAAATCAGTCTGGGGGTGTAGCTTGGAGGTGGGATGCCCCTGGGTTCAACCCCTATCTACATAAAGGAAATAGGGTAAGAAGTGGGCGATGGTGTGGTGCATTAAAGATGTGTGTGTTGCCTTGTATGAGAGGTGAGCCTGTTTGCTAGTATCTGGATCTTGGCATGAAATAGGTTTCAGTGGGAAATTGTGTTATAATGATCCCCTAATGTTAGGAAACTAAAACTTCTAATTACACACCCAAGGAAAAGCAATACAAGACAGGTGGATTAGCAGTGAGATTCAAATAGTTACACGATGAATTCTAGTTCATGGACTGTTCATGCCATGTCTAGCATATCTAATGTCCTGAGTGATACACCTGGCTTTTAGGTGATGGACCCATTCAGCAAAAGGTATCAGCAATGTCACACTAGCTTTTTGAGACAGGACCAGATGGGTGTCACAGGTGGGTGGTTGAAATAAGACCTCAGGAACATGGTGTCTCATGAATTGTTTAGAGACCGTCCCCCCTTAAGTATGTGCTCTAATTTTATTTGATACTTATAGGTTACTAACTGAATAATGCATGAGTTTCGTGTATCCCATTTGTTTTTGTATGATACAGCAGACTTGGATATTAATACTAGAAAGTTGTAGGGCATAGGGTATTTGTTGAACAAAAGATTTGAGAAATGTCTTACAGGAGACAGGATGATGAGGTTTTGAAAGATTACAAGTAGGCAGTTAAAAGCTGATGAATTTTGGCTATTTGAGACTTAGGTAGCTATGGGCTTTTTATAACTGGAGATTGATTCCAGGGGCATTCTGCATCCCAGCTACACCTCAGCACTATTTCAGTTTTGTTGTATTGATGATTGAACTTAGCCACATTCTACGTACAAGATGTAAATCCAACACTATTAATTTTATTTGGAAACAGGAACTTGCTAGGTTGATAAGAGTCTCAGTACTTGCTGAAGCTGTCCTTAAATCTGTGATCCTCCTCAGTCTCCCAACTACTGGTATATACATACCACAATGTCTAGCTAGCCCTTCTTTGTTTTTAAAAAGGGTTTAGCTAAATTGATGAAGTTAGCCCCCTGAACCTGTGATTCTCCTGTCTTAGTTTCCCAAGTATTTTAGGCATGAGTCTACATGCCAGCTCTCTGGGTTTAAAGTAGTGTGAACTGTGTGATTGTGCATGCCTGTAATCCCAGTACTTGGGAGTCTAGGACAGCCTTGTCAATTTAGCAGAACCCTGTTTCAGATAAAAAGGGCTGAGGATGCAGCTCCAAGTTAGAACAACCTTTAGTTCAACTCGTAGCACACAAAAAAGTTACCCCAGGCCAACTTGCACTTTATACTCCTACTGTGTGTGCCAATTCTAATTTTCAATTGAGAGTCTTAAGCAGTGAATCTAGGATCCAAAGTCTGAAATTCTTACACTTCTGTGGCATGTCCATGCCACTTTTTAAGTTTTATTGTTCATTACAATTTATGTTCTCTAACATTTGTTTTAAAAGAAGTTGGTAAATTAATGATCAGATGTTCTTTGTTTTAAACTTTTGAGCAGCCAGGCGTGGCGGCACACACTTGTAATCCCAGTGTTTGGGAGGCTGAGACAGGAGGATCACACCTGTTCAAAGCCAGCCTCAGCTACTTTGTGAGGCTCTCAGCAAATTAGTGAGACCCTGTTTCCAAATAAAGTATAAAAGTTCTGGGACTGTAGCCCAGAGTTAGAAAAGCCCCTGGGTTCCACTCCCGGTGTCACCCTAAAAAACTTTTGAGCAGAAATGATCTCTTTTTTGCAGTATTATGTAAGGGTTTGTAAAAAAAAGTTGTATTTTTCTATTACCTTTTTTATTTTTTTTGTAGTACTAGGGGTGGAACCCAGGGGCACTTTTAAGTCTGAGCTCCAGCCCTATTTTTTTTATTTTTTTATTTTGAAACAGTGTTTCAGTGAGTTGCAAAGGGCCTCAACTGTGTGCCTGAGACTGGCCCAGAACCAAGATCTTCCTGTCTCATCCTCCCCCCTCCCCTTTTTTTTGTGGTACTTGGGGTGGAACCTAGGAGCTTTTCTACCTCTGTGCTACATTCAACCTTTTTTTTTTTCTTCCTGGTGGTACTGGGGGTGGAACCTGGAGGCTTTCTACCTCTGGGCTATACTTCCAGACCCATTTTATATTTTATTTGGAAACAGGGTCTCACTAAGTAGCTGAGAGCCTAATTAAGTAGCTGAGGCCGGCTTCGAACCTGTGTGATCCACCTGTCTCAGCCTCCCAAGCGTGGGGATTACAAGTGTGTGCCACTACGCCCGGCCGGGACTCAACCTATTTTTTTATACTTTATTTAGAAACGGGGTCTCAATAAGTTGCCAAGAGCGTCATCACTCAGTAGCTGAGGCTGGCTTTGAACCTGTGCGATCCTCTTGTCTCAGCCTCCCAAGCGCTGAGATTACAAGTGTGCCATTATGCCCAGCTTCAACAAATTTTAAAAAGCCAATTTTCCAAGACTATAGAGATTGGACACTGAGTGATGGGGAGTTTAGGAAAACTAGCAGCCAGGCTTGGTGCATATAAGTCTGAACCAAATGGGTTTGGACCTGCAACAAGGCCCTGGAAAAGCTAGGCATCCATATGCCAATTTTTTGGGGGGTGGGGTTTGAGGATGGAACCCAGGGGCATTCTACCTCTGAGCTACACCCCCTATCCCCTGCCCTATTTTTTATTTATTTTGAACCAGGTCTTGCTGAGTAGCTGAGGCTGTCCACAAATCCGCAATCCTCTGGTCTCCGCCTCACGAATACTGGTATTACAAGCGTGCGCTACCACGCCTGGCTGCCAAATTTTTTTAAAAAAAGAATCTCAACCCTTGTCTTTGCTGGTCAAAATAAAAAATAATATAGCTGCTCTGAAAAAAATAGGCAGCTTTTTACAAGCTAAACAATACCTTTATAAATCTCAATGATCTCACTATTAGTATTCACTCGAGAAATGAAAATGAAGGCGGGTATGATTTTTATTGCAGGCTATTCCTACTCCAAGAACTAGAAGAAACTCAAACAATGAATAAATAATATATATATATATATATATATATATATATATATATATATACACACACACACACACACATACAATGGAATACAATTAAGTAAAAAGCAATAAAGTTCAAACCCAGCCTCAGCAACCTAGTGAGGCTCATCAATTTAGGGGTACCCTGTTTCAAAACAAAAAAGGAGAGTGGGTTATAGCTCTGTGGTGGAATGTACATAGGTCCAATCACCATTTCCCCCAGCCACCCAAAAAAGTGACTAAGGAGATAAGCCAACTGTTTAGCTTGGACTGCTGGACTATTGTGATGTAATATATTTTTGGCATTTGTTACTGGTTCTTGGCACACAGCTCCTAAAACCTTTGTTGGAAGGGCACTTCGAAATTCTTTCCCTCAGGTATGCATACTGGCACACGCCTGTAATCCCAGTATTTGGGAGGCTGAGACAGGAAGATTGCAGGTTCAAGATCAGCAATTTAACATGACTCTCAGCAACCTAGCAAGACCTTGTTTCAAAACAAAAAAGGGGCTAGAAATGCTAGTAGAATCCAGTAGAATGTCCCTGGCTTCAATCCCTAGTACCACAGAAAAAAAATTTTCCATCTAATATTTGGTCTTTGACCCCTGTTCTTGACTCCTAAGATCTGTGTAATTTCTTAAGTGATAGTATCATAATGAGGGTACTCATAGTGGACCCATGGATAACATCAGGTTTATCCATTGGGGCTACTTACCAAGGGAAACGACCAATGTGGTGAGAGGTATGACACTAGCAGTACTATCACCCCTACCATTCAACCTCTATGGGTAGGATTACTGAAAGTTGATTGTCAGTGGAAAATGATAAAAATCTCACTTCCTATGCAAGAAAGCTTTATTTAAAAAAAAGGAGCTGGGCATGGTGGCGCACTTGTAATCCCAGCATTTGGGAGGCTGAAACCAGAGGAGGATCATGGTTCAAAGACGGACTCGGCTACTTAAGCCTTTGCAACTCAGTGAGACCTTGTTTTAAAATAATACAAAATAGGGCTGGGGGTATACCTTGGAGGTGGAATGCCCCTAGGTCCCATCTCCAGTACCGAAAAACAACAGAAAACTCGAAAGGGACTGGATTCAGATTGCTGAAAACTTGGAGATTCTTGGATGGTAGTGTTCCTGGAGAAGGCATGGAAGATCTACACCTCTTCCAACATACCTTTGTCATATGCAGCTCTTCTGTCTGGCTGTCATCTGTATCCTTTGTAATTAACTGGTAAATGTAAGCAAACTGTCTTCTCTTGTGAGCTGCTCTTGCAAACCAGTTGAACCAGGGGAAAGGGTCATGGTCCCCAAGATTATAATTTATAGTTGGTTGATCAGAAGCAGCTGGAGTTTGTGTGATTGGCATCTGAAGGAGAGGCAATCCTATGGAACTGACATTTTATGGAATCTGACGTCATATCCTGAGAGTTGGGTGTCAAAATAGAATTCTATTATAAGGCACCTAGTTGATGTCTGCTGGAAAATCTGGTGTCAAAAGAACTGTGATGAAAGTCTTGTGAGAGTACAAAAAGTAGTTCTTATTTTTTCCTATTTCATTCAGCTGCTATAACAATATCACAGACTTATAAAAACAAAAATTTATTTTCATAGTTCTGGAGAATGGAAGTGCAATATCAGGGTGCCAGCACAGTTGGGTTCTGGTGAGGCCATCTTAGAGGTTGCAGACTGCTGACTTCTCTTGTGCCCTCACATGGTTTCCGTAAAAGAAGAAAATCATTGAGGGGGGATGACAGGGTCCTCTGGTCTCAACCTCCCGAATGCTGGGATTACAAGCATGCACCACCACACCTGGCTGATTCCCTCAGATTTTACCTAATGTCTCTTTTCTTCCTATTATGAGATGGTGGCATACAGCTTAGAAAAATTTCAAACCAGGTGTTAGAAATCATCTACCTTAGCAAAGGAGGGGTGGGGTAGTACAATTATACTGTGACTTTTGGGGGAGGTTCTGATTTAAATTGGCTGCTGTCCTGTCTATTCCTTTAGGTTTGTATTACTTCAGGATCCTCTTTATCCATGTTTTCAAGGTGAATGCTCTGTGCCTGGATCCCTTTATTCTACAAACCAAGGAGACCTCATCTGTACTCAGTGCCCTACTTCATCTGCCATCAAGGCTGACACTCAGTCTGTAGCTCTAGACTGACTTTTCTTTGGAACTATGGTCCTGTGTTACCAGCATCAACATGGACATCTTTACCAGAATGTCTCTTAGATAATCTTACTGTTACAAATAGAATTTGAAACAGTGCCTTACTGTTACAAATGTAATTTTTTTTTTTTTTTTTTTGCAGTACTGGGATGGAACCCAGGGGCATTTACACCCCCAGCCCTATTTTTTATTCTTTATTTTGAAACAGGGTCTCACTGACTCACAAAGGGCCTCACTAAGTAGCTGAGGCTGGTTGCGAACTCAGATCCTTGTCTCAGCCTCCCAAATGCTGGGGTTATGCCACCACACCTGGCTAGAATTCATTATTTTAGTCAGATCCCCGTTTCAGATCCAGGTTTTAGAAACCTGGAAGATAACTGAGATTCCTTTCTTTCCCTTTCCTTTCACAACTATCTCTGTGGTTGGTAATTTCACCTTCTAACTGGTCTTAAGGTTTTTTTCATGCACACAGGATGATTGCAAGTCTCCTCTTTTGTGGTAACTGCTTTGGTCTTACTGTTCTCCAATCTATCTAACATGGTAAAATTAGAGTTTTAATTTTCTAAGTTAAATTTTGACTGTAATAGTTGCATAAAGTTCAAAATTAATCAAGTTACAAAGGAATGTACGTTGGGGGGGGCAGGGAGTCTGCTCCTTGTCTCTTGACTTCTTTTCTTTTTATACTGAGAATTGAACTCAAGGGCATTCCCCTCCAAGCTACACTTTCAGCTTTTTTTTTAAATTGTTTTTCTTTTTACAAATTATTCAACTGTTTATCATATATAAGACTGCATGATTATAATACAAAGGGTGTTCTTTTTAAATTTAACATTACAATATACACAGCAAATCCAGACTAGATGTTATGATCTGAACACAGGTATTTAAACTTTTCCATGCTGCTTATGTTTACAAAGCACAGAAGTCCTGTAACCAATCTGTAATGAAGCACACAAAACTGGACTGTAACAACACAGTATGCAGCAGCAATGGACTTTATGATTTTCTTTAGGTAAATATCAGTTTAAAAACTGCTTTGGTTTTTTTTTCCCCCCTGGTACTTGGTAAGATGTGGCAACCAGCACAGGAAAAAATGATCTTGCATTGTCATAACCTTGCATGCTGTAGTCCTAAACAGAAGTAACTAATGAATCCTCTTTAATATTGCTATATGCTCCAGATGGATGCCTTTTATTCACTGCAAACCTTTATGAACTTCCAAGTTCAAAAAAAAAAAAAAAAAAAAAAAGAATCTACAGGCCAGGTGTGGTGGCACATGCTTGTAATCCCAGCACTTGGAAGGCTGAGACAGGAGGATCGCACAGGTTCAAAGCCAGCCTCAGATACTTAGGCTCTCAGCAACTCAGTGAGACCCTGTTTCCAAATAAAATAGAAAATAGGTCTTGGAGTGTAGCCCAGAGGTAGAAAGCCTCTGGGTTCCATCCCCAGCACCGCACACACAAAAAAAATAGTAAAAATATAAATAAATAAAATCATCCACAGGCTTGACATTTAATTACAAAATTATATGATTTCCTGATTAACAACAAGAAATTTTGTGGTTTATAAAAATGGATATTTTCAAGTTTCCATTCACATTTACTTAGTTTAAGCCTTTCCTTTGTCACTGTTTCCATATTAAAAAAACATGCTTTTGTTCAGAAAA
This sequence comes from Muscardinus avellanarius, assembly GCF_963383645.1. NCBI lineage: Eukaryota > Metazoa > Chordata > Mammalia > Rodentia > Gliridae > Muscardinus > Muscardinus avellanarius. The sequence goes on along the minus strand of NC_137786.1, from coordinate 36,106,970 downwards.
ATATTGACCTAGTCAGCTACATGGAGTTGAGCAATAAAAAGTAACATGGTGTTCTGCTGAGTTGTTTTGAATAGAGTTATCAGCAGTGGTAGATTACTGCTGCTTTTTATCCTGGACAGGTAAACAACTACTACATCTTCTCCCACTTCAGCCATTCAAAAGTGTGACACCCTAAGATTGGTCAATTTAAAATGGGAACACAAATTTAGCAACTGCCAGACTGTTACATTAAGGCAGCCACTGGCCTGCTCATGTCAGGTCATGCTGAGGCTTCTAGTGTAGATCAGTTGGTACAATCAAGGTCTTCATTCAAGTTAACATGTAGGTTAATCAGGAATATAAGAATCAACTGTTGGCATCATAGCTTCTGAATCTAGTGTCCCTTTACAAACTTAAGCCTGACCACATTTAAAATGTGACAGATGTTGTAATCTTGAGTTAGATGTCAATCTATTATGTTCAGTACACAGATTGCTGTAAATGTATTGGCGATGGATTCAACAACAGTTCTAGTTTTGTTTAAGCAATAATAAAGCCATAATTTTTCAACTGACATTTTTAAAATGGTCTAGTTACACCTTGTGTCAAAGTGTGGAACCTTCTACATTATTGGTTACAGACATATATGTGCTATAAAAACAGCTTTGGGCCTGGCGTGGTGGCACACACTTGTAATCCCCGCGCTTGGGAGGCGGAGACAAGAGGATTGCGCAGGTTCAAAGCCAGCCTTGCTGGCTTAAGAGACGCTGTTTCCAAATAAAAAAGTGTAAAATAGGTCTGGGAGTGTAGCCTGGAGGTAGAAGGGTTTCCAGGAACCCCAGTACCACCCAAAGGGAAAAAAAAAAAAGGCCTCTTGAATTACCCATTCTCTCTGATTTTAGCATTAAGGACTGTCTGCAAAAGAATGTCCACAAGTGATTGTATCTGAAGTGCTAGGCTCTTCTCATTTTGAGTCCAAGTCCATAAGGCCAAAGGTTATCCCCCAAACCACCACTCAGACCTCCCCAGGACTGGCCATGACTGCCCTGTTGATTGCTTCTCAATGTGCCTTGGTTAGGAGACCAGTCATGTTCCAGTCCTTTCTTCCTGTGGCCTCTACAACAGAAGACCCATAGTAATTGCTGCTGCTCCTCAGCAGGTTCAGATAGGAGAGTTCTGATCCCGCCCCTTAGCATGCTCAATGTGCTGTACAAACTTCAACAATCGTCCTTTCTACTTAAAGAAAAAGGTGGTATGTGTGATGGAGAGAATTTGAGGAAGGCATCCCAAGTTTAAGAGACCCTGTAGTAGTGGGCAGATTGTATGTAAAATCACAAAGAGAAGCATTGGACTATTTAGGAAGAGCTAGTGGATAGAATATGGATGTAGAGAAGAAGTTAGACATAAAGAGAACTGAATATTGAAAGGTCTTACACATGCTTCTCAGTTTGTACATTATTGACAGTGATGAGCCATAGAAGATGGTAATTAGATGCACTTTAGAAGTATATTCTTTTCCCAAGAAATTGGTATCTATGGATGCCTTTGGGAAGGGGAACTGGTAGACTTAAGAGTCAAGTGCAAGCTAGGGGTATAGCTCAGTAGTAAAGTGCTTGCCTAACATGCACAAGGCCCTGAGGTCAAATCTCAATCACATGTGTACACACACACACACACACACACACACACACACACACACACACACACGATGGTGACCCACTCCTGTAATTCTAGTACTTGAGAGACTGACATAGAAGAATGGCAGATATTAAGTAAGTGTAAAATCCACCTGATTGTGTAGAGTCTAGTAACACTTATGAAGAAAAGAGGCCAGACAGCCATTGCCCCTGTCTGTAACCCCAGAATCTAGGAGGCTAAGACAGGAGGATCACAGGTTCATGGCCATCCTCAGCATCTGAGTGAGACCCTGTTTCATAAAAAAGGGGAGGGGGCTGAGGGTGTAGCTCAGAGGTAATATGTCCCTGGGTTTAATCTCCAGTAAAGAAGTGGAAGAAGGGGAGGAGGAGGAGGCGGCGGTGGTGGCAGGGGCAGTAGCTGGGCTGCTATAATGACTAAGAGGCACAGCTCCCTTAGAAGCACTAAAGGGGTAGAGAGGAAGTAGTTGTCACCCACCCAGCTCCTCCATGAGGAAGTCTCTACCCCAGTGTTGGGTCATCCCAGTATGTCTTCGTCACTGCTGAACTTATTTGTACTAATAAAAGCTGAAGTATTAAGGTTTGCAAACAGTTCCTTTCCCCTCTCTTAAAGTGGATTCAAGTTACTTCTGTAATGTCACTCCTGCCAACTTATATTCCAATATACTTTGCTGAGATAAGAGCAGAATTACCACAATAGGTCAGGAAACTGGGTGTAAGCCATGGTCTAACCTCTACCCTGAAGACTGTTGAGCCATGTAAACATTCTCTGTCCTGGTTGGGTGAGGGAAAGAACTACCACTGTAGTCTTTCCTCCAGGACAAGAACCGTGGCTTTGAACTTTTTAAAGAAATGAAATTTGCCATAGTGTCTGGCAGTTAACAAGCACTTGCAGAAAGTAGAGGTATGGCCGAGTGCGAAGAAGAGAAGGTGAAGGAAAATGTGATAAAAAATTTAAAACAGGAATGAAGGGGAGAGGAAACGCAAAAGAATAGAGGAAGATTATTTTTTACTGTCTTATAAACTGTTAGCTGGATACAGGCTTTATTTATTCATCTTCATATTGGACGATGAACCCAGGCACATTCTACCTCTGAGCCACATACCCAGCCTTTATATTATTATCAATATTATCATTATTATTAATTATTTGACCAGGCACAGTGACCTATATAATCCCAGTACTTGGGAGGCTGAGTCAGGAGGATTGCAGATTCAAAGTTAACCTCAGCAATTTAGCAGACTGTTTCAAAATAAATAATTAATTAATCAAAAATAGGAATGGGGATTGAATGCCCCTGGATTTAATGCCCAGTACCAAAATGAAAAAAAAAAAAACCATATCCAACTAACAGTTTCATTAGAAAACAGTTTCATTTTTCATTACAGTAAAAAAAGAAAGAAAGAAAGAAAAAGAAAAAACTTCCTCTATTACTCTGCATTTTTTTTTTTTTTTGGCATTGACACTGACCCAAATGCAGTGACATTGCAAAACTGAGAGCAAATAAACATTTTTTTAAAGTACTGGGGATTGAACTCAGAGGCATTTACCTCTGAGATACAGCCAGCCTTATTTTATTTTGAAACAGGATCTTACTAAGTTGTTGAGGGTCTCAATAACTTGCTGTCTTATGTCTCCGAAGTATTGGGGATTACAGGTAAACTTTTTCTTTTCTTTTTTTTTTTTTTTGTGGTACTGAGGATGGGACCCAGGGGCATTCTAACTCTGAGCTATACCCCCAAACCTATTTTATTTTATTTTGAAACAAGGTCTTGCTAAATTGTAGAGGGTCTCACTAAGTTGCTAGGCTGGTGGCAAACCTGAGTTCCTCCTGTTTGCGCATCTCAAGTACTCAGACTACAAGCATGCACCACCTTGCGGGGGGTAGGGGGCATTTTATTTCTGAGCAATACACCTCGTCTTTTTAAAATATAATTTTGTGCCCGGCATGGTGGCGCATGCTTGTAATTCTGGCACTTGGGAGGCTGAGACAGGAGGATCGCACAGGTTCGAAGCCAGCCTCAGCTACTTAGTGAGGTTCTCAGCAACTTAGTGAGACCCTGTTTCCAAATAAAGTATAAAAAAAAATAGGTATGGAGTATAGCCAAAGGTAGAAAGCCTCTGGGTTCCACCCCCAGCACCGCCATAATAATAATAATAATAATAATAATAATAATAATAATAATAATAATTCTGTTATTTTAAATAAAATTAAGCAGGGTCACAGTTGTTGAGGCTGGCCTCGAACTTACCATCTTCCTGTCTCAGCCTCCCAAATACTGGGGTTATAGGCCTCTGCCAACGGGGCCGCCGTTAAACTTTTTTTTAATGCACTTGATTTTGTTTCTTCTTAGATTAGTGGAAATAAGTAACAGACTTACTTTAAAATACTACTACATATAAGCAACCTTCACTTTCCCTGAATATGTCATGGTTTCATTTATATAAACAATAGACTAAGTTTTACCCATCACACCTGGTTGATGTAATTGGAAGACCTGTTTACCAATGTAGTGAAAGTGTACATTTTACTAATAATCCCCAAACATTAATTCCTATACATTGTAAGTTCTGGATAATATCCCCCTTCCCGAACATACGTACACTCACATACATCCCCAACCTGCTTCTTGCAATGGAGGAAATTTCAGGATAGAATCCAAGAGCAAAGAGCGACCAGGCCACTTGAGCTAAGTTGTTGGTGCCCAACAGCATCTTACTGGCTCCAAGTAAAATTGAGCAGAGAGGGAAATCCCCAGAGATGCGAGTGAAAAACTATCAAAGACGCAAGTGAAAACCCCCAGTGGCTTCTAGGTTCCACCCGGGAGGAAAAGATGAAAATCCAGGTTAGAGAACTGAGACAGGGCAGGTGGGCGGCCCCTCGCGCCCCGCCTCCCCGGCCTCGGCCCTGGGGGTGTGGGCGGAGCCGGGACCCGCCGCCAGGGGGAGCGCGGGGGCGCGCGGGCGGGCGGAGGGGCGGGGGCGCGCGGGCGGGCGGAGGGGCGGGGGCGCGCGGGCGGGCGGAGGGGCGGGGGCGCGCGGCGCGGGCCGGCCGGGCGGGCGGGGACCCGCCGCCAGGGGGAGCGCGGCGCGGAGCGGGCTGGGCCGCCGCGTCCACCCTGCGCCGCCTCCGCCGCCTCCGCCGCCGCCGCGCCATGCGCAGGCTCAGTTCCTGGAGGAAGATGGCGACAGCCGAGAAGCAGAAGCACGACGGCCGGGTGAAGATCGGCCACTACATCCTGGGAGACACGCTGGGCGTCGGCACTTTCGGCAAAGTGAAGGGTGAGGAGCCGGGAGCCGGCCGCCCTCCCTCCGCGCCGCCCCGCCGCGCCCGCGCCTCCAGGCCAGCCCGGCCGGCGGGGTCCGGCTGACCGCGGGCGGCGGGCTGCGGGGCGGGTCGCCATGGCGACGGCGCGGCGGGCTGCGGGGCGGGGCGGGGCGCGCTGCGGGGATGTGGGACCCGGGCTGCGGTCCCCGCCGGGATGGGTGGCGGGGACCGGGCTGCGGGGCCGGGGATGTGGGACCGTGGCTGCGGGCTGGGGCCGGGCTGCGGGGCGCGGGCTGGGGATCCAGCGGCCCCGGCCTCGCGCCCCCGGGTGGCGGCCCCTCCATCCCGGGCGACTCTCGGCCCCGCCCTGCCCTGAGGATCCGTAGCTTCTCCCAGAATTAAGGTTGCTTTGGGGGCAGCCGACTGAATTAAGACGAAAACAAAACAACGGTTTTGTCGGACAGGGTTGCTGATTATTTTCAAAGCAAGTAAATAGGTATAAACCAGTCCTGTATTTGGCATGTATGGTTTACATTCGGAATGCAGTTTCCTTGCCGTCAGCGGTTTTATCAGGAGCTTTACAGTATCTCTGTTTTAAATCTTGTACTTTGGGTAGATGTTGCCTTCGGATGTTATTAGTCTAATAGTACAGTTCGTTTTCTTTTATCTTCACAGGATATTTATATATCTCTGTATGTCCGCCAGCCCTATTTTATTCTTTATTTTAAAACAGAGTCTTGCTAAATTACCGTTCACTGGACTCGAAGCTGCAATCTTTCTGTCTCGAGCCTCCCAAGTACTGGGATTATGGGAATGCTCCACCACTCCCGGATGGATATTTATATCCCAATAAACAGTTTTAGTGGCCATCGGTTGAACTTTTTTTGTTCAGAAAAGTGTAGGATGTGTGTGTGTGTGTGTGTGTGTGTGTGTGTGTGTGTGTGTTGGGGATTGAACCCAGGGCATTGTACTTCCTACCTACACCTCTAGTCCTGTTTTGTTGTTTTGAAACTAGGGACTCACTAGGTTGCTCAGAGTCTCCCTATGTTGTTGAGGCTATCCTGGAACCAGCAATCCTCCTGTCTCAGCCTACCAAGTACTGAGATGAAAAGAGTAATCCAAGCATGGGTAGCATCTCTTATTCTGTGTAACAACATAAGTATTCTGGAAATAGCAAATTTACTAAGTCCACCAATTCTATCATAGGTAGTTTAATTGCTACCGCTGTAAGGCATAGATTTTTCTTTTCTTTAAAATAGTTGACTTACTGCTGGTCATGGTGCACACTTGTCATCCCAGCATTTGGGAAGTTGAGACTGGAGGACCACAGTTTAGGGACAGCCACAGCTACTTGGTGAGGCCTTTTATAACTCAGTGAGACCCTGTTTCAAACATTAAAAGGACTAAAAAGTAGGGCTGGGGGTGTAGCTCGAAGATGCAGTGCCCCTGGGTTCCATCCCCAGCACCGCAAAAAAAAAAAGATTAAAAAATATATGTATATATTTTTATATATACTCTTATATGTATATATTATATGTATATATGTGTATGTATATATATGTGTGTGTATATGTATTTGACTTGCTGGGTGGTGTTGTGGCCACACTTGTAATCCATGCTTGAAGCAGGAGGATTGCAGGTTGTGATCAGTCTAAGCAGTTTAGTGAGGCCATCTGCAATGTATTAAGACCCTGTTTCCAAATAAAAGAATAAAATAGGTCTGGGGGTATATAGCTCTGAGGTAGAATGTCCCTGGGTCCCATTTCCAGTATCACCAAAGGGGGGAAAATTGTCTTTGTTATTAGAGATGTAGAATGAGGAAGTTTGGAACTCATAAAAATAATTCATGCATTGGCTTTGGAGAAATAGACTATGGCTTGCATATAATAAGCTCTTTGTAAATATTTCACTTGAAAGAAAACTTAGTGAAAATTTTTACCATGAATTAACTGAACCTTGCTCTTCCAGAAATAAACATTTTCTGGTTTTATGTAGGGATGGAAGAGGAGAACCCTTCCTTTGCCCTTTTTGGGTTATAGAACTGGAAAATTGCGGCATAGTCCACAGGGAAGCAATTGCCTAAACCTTCTAATAAAAATCTTCAAGGCCAACAATATAAGGAAATAAGAGGAAAATGCCTGAAGAGGGCGATAGCAGTGTTAAGGGGGCCTGTATTAGACCACTGAGATATTTCTGTGTCTGTGAAGTTTTTTTGTTTAGTTTTGGCTATGCTCTTTCTTTAGTTGTTAGCAATCACAAACTGCTTTTTAGTTACAAGTAAAAAATACTCATTAATGTTTCTAAAATAGTGAGAAGATAGTCTTGATGCCCACTCCCCTTTCCAGCCTTCAGTTTGAATTATGGTGTTCACCATTCCCCTAATAGAGACCTGACTCTGTTTTCTAATTTGTAAGTAGCTTTTGGCATAGCAGATAGTAAAGAGAGAAGAGAGTATTTATTTTCTGCATTTATTGGTGATGTGACTGAGACAGGAAACTCTCCAGTGACTGCTGTTCCTTAACCTTCATTTCTCCCTCACACATTTCTCTCTTGAAACACTCTAAGTCAACAAACTTCTCACATGAAGAAGAGCCAATATTAGTCAAAGGCTCATAGACTTCTTAGTTGTGATTAAATTTGTTCATAAACATGTTAGTGGGTGTTGGTCAAAATCTTCAGTTACTTTTTTAATTGTTAGAACAGTTGGGAGGTTTTCTGTCACTTGGAGTAGATAATACACCCAGCCTGTCTTGTGTATTACTGGCTCTTCCATTCCCTCCGGCCAGGGTTGCTACGTGCCAGTTGACTTAGGTGCTAGAGATGGGGCTGGCATTACCTTGGAGGAATGTGTGTATGTGAGGGGGGCATCTTTTTCTGAAGCACTTGAATAGTGTGGGGACAGGGCAAATTAGACACTTAAAACGTGGGCATTGTTAGGGTTAGAGAAGGGGGGACATGGATGTTGAGTGAGCAGGCATTGTGGTAAAGTTGACAACTAACACCAGTCTTTTTTTGGGGGGGGGGATGGAACCCGGGGGCATTCTACCTCCAAGCCATACTCCCTAGTCCTATTTTTTATTCTTTATTTTGAAACAGAGTTTCACTGAGCTGCAAAGATCTCACTAAATAGCTGAGGTTGGCTTTAAACCTGCATGATCCTCCTGTCTCAGCCTCCCAAATGCTGAGTTTACAAGCGTGAGCCACCACGCCCAGCTAACACCAGTCTTAATTTGACAGAAAGTCTTTATAAAGAATAGAATTGGCCTTATACAATTGATATCATTTGAAATAGAGCTTTTTTTTTGGTGGTGGTACTGGGATTCCTGGAAGCCCTTCTACTTCCGATTGACTTTGATATGTTTGTGAATGTACATTATGTACATTAGGGAAGTTCTCTCTTTCCCCCCTCCCATCACACCGTTAGGCCTCCTTATTTGCTCATCTATGGTTTCTCCTCCTCTGTCTAGAGTTCCTCCTCTGACCCTTTTTCTCTCTGGCTTCCACATATTAGGGAGAGCATCTGATTTCTTACTTTTTGTGATTGAGTAATCTCAACTTAGCATAATGTTCTCCAGTTCCATCCATTTCCCTATAAATGACTCAATTTTGTTCTTTATGTTTGATAAAATTCCATTGTGTACATGTCTCATTGTTTTGTAATCCATTCATCTGTTGATGGACATCTTGGCTAGTTCCATAGTTTGGCAATGGTGAAATGTGCAGCTATAAGCATAGGTACTCATGCATTAGTTTGGCAGTTTGGTTTCCATTCTTTTAGGTAGATACTCAAAAGTAGTATTCCTGGATCATATGGTAGGTTTGATTCCATTCTTCTGAGGATCCTCCATACGGTCTTCCAAAGTGGTTGCACTAATTTGCAATCCCACCAACATGTATTAGAGTTCTCACTTCTCCACACCCTTGCCAGCATTTGTTTTGAATGATTACCATTCTAGTAGGAGTTAGGTGAAATTTCAGGGTAGTTTAGATTTGAATTTCTCTGATTGCTAATGATGTTGAACATTTTTCATACATTTAGTGGCCATTTGAATTTCTTCTGTGAAGTGTCTATTAAATTTACTTGCCCATTTTGGGTTGGGTTCTTTGTTTTCTTAGCGCTGAGTTTTTTGAGTTCTGTATATATTCTAGGTAGTAGTCCTCTGTTGGAGGAATAGTTGCCAAAATTTTTCTCCCACTCTTTTGGCTCTCTGTTTAGGTTCTTAATAGTTTCCTTTGCTGTACAGAAGCTTTTCAGTTTCATGAAATTCCATATATTGATCCACCTTTTAGTTTTTTTGTGCCTTTGGTGTCTTGTTTAGAAAGTTCTTACCTGTGGAAAATGGCAGTTTTTATAGAGAAGATGGTCTTCTTAGTAGGCTAGATGTGGTTTTGACAAATTATTTATTTATACATATAACCTATTAGAACTGCAATAAACCCACCAACTTACATAAAACTGCAGATTTAAGTAAAGAGGTAACTAACTGTTGTCTTTGTGAGTAATGCATGGGAAAAGTTATTTTTAAATGTCTTTAAGAAAACAGCCTTTGTATGAATTAGAGCTACATAGGTGGATGTAGCCTGAGTGAATCTCAAGAATGGAAGAGTAGACATCAGAAACAAGTTGTAGAATGTGTACAGTCTAATGTGTTTATAGAAATCTTAAAGTATGCAAGACACCCAGTGCCAGTGGAAGTACACATTGGTACCTCTATACAGTGTGACAGTATTTACTAGAATTAGCCTAGCAGGTTAACTTTTAGGAACTTATTTTATAGATGTATCTATATATTTGGAGAAATGGATTATTTATTGACACATCTCTGATATAAAAGCTTGGAAATAATCTTTCTAATGGTACAGATGGTATTTTATGGCTTATCCACATAAGTGTATATATTGTAAATATTAAGGGGAAAAATGGGGGACTTTGTACAGAGAATAATTTGCCAGGTCCGTCCATTCGTTCTTTCTTTCCTTCCTTCCTTCCTCCCTTCCTTCCTTCATTCATTCATTCATTCTTTCTTTTTTTCTTTTTCTTTTTCTTTTTTGTTGTTGTTGTACTGGATGTGGAACCCAGGGCTTTTCTAACTCTGGGCTATACTCCCAGACCTATTTTATACTTTATTTGGAAACAGGGTCTCACTAAGTTGCTGAGAGCCTCACTAAGTAGCTGAGGCTGCCTTTGAGCCTGTGCGATCCTCCTGTCTCAACCTCCTAAACGCTGGGATTACAATGTGCGCCACCACGCCTGGCACTACCCGGTGTATTTTCAAGAAGAAAAAGTAAAACTTTATATATGGTATGCCTACCATTTATGTATAAAAGACAAGAGCAGTTGTATATGTGTGATTGCTTTTATGTGTATAGTGTGTCTTAGAAATATATAACTAAAGCTGGGCGTGGTGGCGCACGCTTGTAATCCCAGCGGTTGGGAGGGTAAGACAGGAGGGTCGCACAGGTTCGAAGCCAGCCTCAGCTACTTAGTGAGGCTCTCAGCAACTTAGGGAGATCCTGTTTCCAAATAAAGTATAAAATAGGTCTGGGAGTATATCCCAGAGGGAGAAAAGCCCCTGGGTTCTACCCCCCAGGACCACCAAAAAAAAAAAAAAAAAAAGAACACACACACACACACACACACACCTTAAAATAGTTGCTCAGGAATGGAAATTAGTAGAGAACATTGTATTGTATATCCTTTCCTTTTGACTTGTGTATATAGTGCAGCCATGTTTTCAAAATATATAAAATTAAATTTATAAGAATAAAATCAAAAGAAAAGACAATGTTACCACATTTTTTCAGATTCATACTTATTCATTCATTAAAATGTAATTATGTAGTTGGGAGTGGGGGCAGGCTTATAATCCCAGTATTTGGGAAGTTGAGACATGAGGATCACTGTTCAAGGACAGCCTCAGCTACTTAGGCCCTTTTGCAACTCAGTGAGACCCTGTTTCAAAATAAAGAATAAAGCCGGGTGTGGTGGTCCATTGCTTGTAACCCCAGCATTCCGGAAGCTGAGACCAGGCCCTCTGCAACTTAGTGAGACCCTGTTCCCTGTTTCAAAATAAAGAATAAAAATTAGGGCAGGGGGTATAGCTCAGAGATTGAATGTCCCTGGGTTCCATCCCCAGACCCGCCAAAAAAAGGGGGGGGGGCTGAGGGTGTAGCTCAAATGTAAAATGCCCCTGGGTTCCATCCCCGGTACTGCAAAAAACAGTAATTATGTATCTAATGTAAAATTTGTGGAAAATAGTCACCAAATCTAGGAGAGTAGTTACATCTGAGGACAAATGAAGGAGAAGGGAAACTGGGAATAGGACTTTAGTTGTCTCTACAATAGTTTTACTGCTTAAGATAGCGGTGCTAAGGTATATATGGGTATGGTTTTAGTATGCCTAAAATGTTGTTTATAAAAAGGTAGATTTTGCTGGGCGTGGTGGTGCACGCTTGTAATCCCAGCATTTGGGAGGCCGAGACCGGAGGATTTCAGATTCTTAGACAGCCTTAGCTACTTAGTGAGGCCCTTTGCAATTCAGTGAGACTCTGTTTTAAAATAAAATAATAAAAAATCGGGCTGGCGGTGTTGCTTGGAGGTAGAATGCCCCTAGGTTCCATCCCTAGTACCGCAAAAAAAAAAAAAAAAAAAAAAAAAGTGGTAGATCTCAGTGGGGCATGGTGGTGCACACCTGTGATCCCAGTACTTGGGAGGCTGAGACAGGATCGCATATGTTTGAAGCCAGCCTCAGCTACTTAGTGAGGCTTTTAGCAACTTAGACCCTGTTTCCAAAAAATATATATAAGATGGGTCTGGGAGTGTAGCCTAGAGGTAGAAAGCCCCTGTGTTACTTCTAGTAACATACATACACAAAGGCAGATCTCTCAAATTTCCACCTGTAGCTTTTAAAGCTCATACTTCTTCAGGATTAAGCTACTTGTCCAACATTTTTCCAGTGAAAATTTTATCCTTTCTTGCAGGGGGTTATGTGTAGGGAGGGTACTGGGGGTTGAATCTAGGGGTGTTCTACCTCTGAGCCACACACTTAGCTCTATTTATTTATTTATTTAATTTAATTTATTTATTTATTTATTTGGTGGTACTGGGGGTGGAACCCAGAGGCTTTCTACCTCCGGGCTATACTCCCAGACCTTTTTTATATTTTATTTGGAAACAGGGTCTCACTAAGTTGCTGAGAGCCTCACTAAGTAGCTGAGGCTGGCTTCGAAACCGTGCGATCCTCCTGTCTCAGCCTCCCAAGTGCGGGAATTACAAGCGTGCGCCACCACGCCCGGCCTATTTTGTTTTTTATTTTGAAACTGGCCTCAAACCTGCCATCTTCCTGTCTGAAATTTTCATTATTTTACTTTTAGAGTGGGAGCAAATTGATTAAGTGGTTAGAAAATCTTCAGTAGATATTTCTTTGTGATATCTCTAGCCCATTAAAATTCTCTGTTTCAAAGTATGATCTTGTTCACTTCTGGTTAGAATAACATTTGTTACAGTGTTCTATACAGTTAGACAGAGTTCTTTTTAGAGGGCAATAACATGACCAAATAATAATAATAATTAGTTGATTACTTTCCTCTGGGTTAGGAATAGGTCTTCTGTGGCTAAAATACTTGCTTTATATTTTGCTCAAAAGCAACATTTTCACACTGTTGTAAAATAGCACCAGTCTGAGGAATAAGTTTTTTCTATGAAAAAAAGAGAAACCCTTGGAATTACATATTCCTGACAAAATCCATTCACTGCATGCATTGATTGTGTTGAATGACTACAGAGCAACAGCTAATTTGGCTGCAACTGAGTTTACTCAGCAGCAAGTCTTTAGCCCAATTTTGAGAAAACAGTTCCACTCTGATGTTGTGCCAAGACTTTTCCCCTTCTCGCTGCCCAGTGCTGCTGTGGTAAAATGGAGAGGTCAGAAGACCTGGCAACAGAGACCTGTCCCAGCTTGACCACAGCAGCTTTACTTTAACAGATTCCACAATCTCTCTTAGCGCCTCCTTTTCTCTTTTTTGGGGGGGCAGGGAGGGTGTACTATGGATTGAACCCAGGGCCTTGCCCATACTAGGCAAGTACCCTAGCACTAAGCTGCATCCTTAGCCTTTTCTATTTTGTTTTGGAATTGTGTCTTGCTAATTTACCCAAGCTGACCTCAAACTTTCAATTCTCCTGCCTTGGCGTCCCAAGTAGCTGAGATTACAGGCATGCGCCACTGTGTCTGGCTGAGTCTGTTTTTTTAAATTTATTTTTATTTTTATTTTTATTTATTTATTTTTTTAACAATTTTTTATTGAACATAAATAGTATACATTTAAACTATATTTGGTGCCCCCCCCGTCCCCATTTTCCCTTCCCCCCTCCCACCAATGGTTGTCCAGGTTAACCATGTCTTATTCATAATTTTACACATGTTCAGATGTAGACCCTCATTAATCAAGATCAGCCTTCCTCCTCTCCTATCTTTCCATTCAAACTTAGCTAGTATTTCCCCTCTAATATCTGGAGTCCCACTGGTATCCTTTGTGTTTCCTAGTTTGGGCATATTAGAGGAAACATATGTATCTTCTCCTTCTGTGCTTGGCTGATCTCACTTAACATGATGCTCTCCAGGGCTTTCCATCTTCTTGCAAATGATATAATTTTGTTCTTTTTTATGGCTGAATAGAATTCCATTGTGTGTATTTCCCACAGTTTTGCTATCCATTCATCTGTTGATGGTGATCTGGGCTGGTTCCATATTTTGGCTATTACAAATTGTGCTGCTATGAACATAGGTATGCATATGTTGCTGTATTTCTCTGAATTCAACCCCCTTGGAAAGATACAGGCAGTAACTTTCTCAACAAAACCTCCAAAGCTCAGGAAATTAAAGCAAGATAAACAAGTGGGATAGCATCAAACTAAAAAGTTTCTTCTCATCAAAGGAAACTATCAATAACCTAAAGAGGAAGCCTACAGAATGGGAAAGAATCTTTACCATCCGCCATTCTGATAGGGGGCTAATATCCAGAATATACAAAGAGCTCAAAAGACTCTACACTAGCAAAACAAACAACCCAATCAAGAAATGGGCTAATGAACTAAATAGACACTTCAGAAAAGAAGAGATACAAAGGGCCAATGGATACATGAAAAGATGTTCTTCATCACTGGCCATCAGGGAGATGCAAATCAAAACTACACTGAGATTCCATCTAACCCCAGTCAGAGTGGCAAGCATAAAGAAATCAAACAACAACAAATGCTGGCGAGGATGTGGGGAAAGAGGAACTCTTTTACACTGTTGGTGGGAATGCAAACTAGTTCAACCACTATGGAGATCTGTGTGGAGATTCCTAAGAAAGGTGGGAATAGATCCACCATATGATCCAGTTAAATTTATTTTTAAAATAAGATAATATTGTATGATAGGTTTATTGTGAGGTCCGAATATGATAATGTGGGGTGTTTCCTAAGGTCTAAGATACTTTTTAAAAAAAATTTTTTAGGTGTGGGGATCAAACACCCCAGAACTTTGGGTTTGCTAAATACTCTACCACTGAGCTATCCCCTGAACCCCAAGATCCTATACTTTTAAAGTTGGTGGGATCACAAATTAGTGCAGCCACTATGGAGATCAGTGTGGAGATTCCTCAGAAAACTGGGAATAGATCTACCATATGATCTAGCTATACCACTCCTGGATTTCTTTCCAAAGAGTCTGGGATAAGAATATCATAAATATATGCCTATTTATGTTTATAGCAGCACAATTCACAATCACCAAACTATGGAACCAACCTAGGTATGCATCAGTAGGTGAATGGATTACACAATTATGCGATATATACACACAATGGAATTCTACTAAGCAATAAAGAGCAAAATAATGTCATTTGAAGGAAAATGGATGGACCTGGAGAAGATTTTGTTATGTGAAATTAGCCAGTCACAGAAAGTGAAGGGTCAATGGGCATGGTGGCGCAGGCTTGTGATCCCAGTACTTGGGAGGCTGAGATAGGAGGATCCCAGGTTCAAGGCCAGCTTCGGCTACTTAGTGAAGCTACCTGCAAATTAGTATGACCCTGTTTCAAATTAAAGGAATAAAATGGCTGGGGGTGTAGCTCAGAGGTAGAATGCCCCTGGGTTCCATTCCCAGTACCACACACACACACAATGAAAGTGAAGATTTATATGTTTTCTCTAGGGAGCAACTGGGATACCAGAGGGACTTCATATAATGGAGGAGAACCTCCAGTGGAGCCAGGGAGGTGGCCTAGGAAGAGGGGCCGGGGAGAGAGGAGGGCCAGTGGAGGAATCATCTCCATTCATATTATATACATATGTGGAAATACCAATGCCACATCTTGATGTCTTGTATGGAGAGGGAGAGCCCACCAAGTGCTGTGTGCATGTAAGTCAGCGTGTGAACTACATTATGATGTGAGACTATGGTGCTCACGTAAAAGTAGAAAATGTTTTATGGAATGCCCCTGGGTTCAATCCCCGGCACCACCAGAGGGGGAGGGAGGACTGTGCTACTGAAATTTTAATATAATAAGTATGTTGATAATTGGGTTCAAAGCAAATACGTTTTTGTGTGTGTGTGGTACCAGGGATTGAACCCTGGGGCAGTCTGCCTCTGAGCTACACCTCTAGCCCTTTTTATTTTTATTTTTTGAAACAGGGTCTTGCTAGGTTGCCGAGAGTCTCGCTCTACCTCTAAGGCTGTCCTAGAACTGGCAATCCTCCTGTGTCAGCCTCTCTGGGATTACAAGCGTGCTCTACCATACCCAGCTCAATTTTGAGATTTTGCTGGATAGAAAATGGGAAGGGAAGAATGGACAAGTCAAAGGGAATAATGCTTACTCTGAAAGATAAAATATTTTAGAGTCATCACCGTTGCGACATTATTTTGAAACCTTGGAGAGAAAAACTTTTATCCAATTAAGATTCCGTTTTTCTGCCATCTTTTCATGTCACCATAATGATACGCATGTCCTAACTATTTCAAGATCATCCACAATGCTGGAGAGAGGCAGGAGCCCCAGAGTCATCATCTGGTTTCTACCTGTGAAAATGAAGCTGAATTACTCTGGTGACTGCAGAATCATTGATGATCACAGCTGGGAAGATTCTTGTGAATTTCACGGGCAGGTTAAGCAGATACGGAGGAGGCATCAACCCCAAATTTGATGTGCAACTCAGAGATCTAGAAAAATCACAGAATAATCTCTTTCCATCTCATCAGTTTGGTTTCATTGTGTGCCACCTCAGCTGGCACTGTGGAGGTGAAGAAGCAAGATGAAAACACATAGGAGGAAATCCTGGGATTCTTTTTCTAGAGATGTAATACTCTAATACAAATAAAATGCCTTGCTAGGCATGGCGGTGGAGGCTGTAATCCCAGTATGTGAGAAGCTGAGACAGGAGGATCAAAGATTGAGGCCAGCCTCAGCAATTTAGCAACACCTTATTTCAAATTGAAAAAATAAAAATACAAAAGAGATAGGAATGTAGCTCAAAAGTTAGAATGCGCCTGGGCTCAATGCCCCCAAAAAAGGAAGTAGGGAGGGAGTTTCTTTACTACTTTGCTATAGGACTTCTCAAAACCTTTACTTATTACAATAGTGAGCCTCCTTAGGAGATCACTTTGTGGAGTCTCCAGATGTTAGTGTTTTGTACAGTATACTTTAGAATCTATTCTAATGATTTTAGTTCTATGAATTTTCTAGCCCATAGAAAACAATTAGAACACGGGAAAAGACTGTAGAAGTTGACTCCTGGTAGACTGTGATGGATGGGATCCAGCTTCAAAAACCAGAAGAGCACAGGAGTTAGGACCTAGTCTACTAAGAGCAAGAAGTCCTCAGAAGCTTGACAACTCCCAGGATAGCACTGTGTGAAAGCACGGGGTGTAACTGATGCTCATCCAGAATGAACATTAGTCTTTGTCCTCATGTACAGTGTGTTCCATTTAAGAAATTTCGGACATGTCTAATACAGCTTTAGGAAGTCTTTTTCAAAAAAAGGATTTCTTTGTTAACTTGTTAATTTTAATGATGATTATTTTACAAAATTCATTTTAAAATTGCTTATCTTGATTGTATCAGTTTGCTAAGGCTGTAGTAATGAAGTGAGGTGTGCTGTTTGAAAACAGAAAATTAGTCTCTCACAAGGGGGCCAGAAGTCTGAAATCAAGGGGTCTGGATACTCTTATGGAAAATCTTTGCCTCTGCCAGTTTCTGGTTAACTTGCTCTTCCTTGGCTCCTTGTAACTTCAGTTTCTGCTTTTATGGTCACATGGCAGCCTTTTATATGTGTGTGTCTGTTCCTTCTTATAAGGACACCAGTCATTTCATAATAGAGTTTACCCTAAATCAGGGTAATTTCCTTTTGAGATAAAACCACAAACTGAGTTTCCAGGTTGACATAAATTTGGGGGTGGGTGGGAGAGATACTCTATACTCTTCAAGTAACTGTACTTACTGTTACATATTTTTTTTTTGTTTTATGCTCTTTGTATCTCTCTCTCTCTCTCTCTCTCTCTCTCTCTCTCTCTCTCTCTCTCCATATATATATATATATACTTTTTTTTTTTTGGTGGTGCTGGGGGTGGAATCCAGGGGCTTTCTACCTCAGGGCTATACTCCCAGACCTTTTTTTATATTTAATTTTGGAAACAGGGTCTCACTAAGTTGCTGAGAGCCTCACTAAGTAGCTGAGGCTGGCTTCGAACCTGTGCGATCATCCTGTCTCAGCCTCCCAAGTGCGGGGATTACAACTGTGCACCACCACGCCCAGCTTTTTATTCTTTAATTTGAAACAGGGTCTTACTGAGTTGCAAAGGGCCATACTAAGTAGCTGAGGCTGTGTGTGAACCCAGATCCTCCTGTCTCAGCCTCCCAAATGCTGGGATTATAAGCATGCACCATCATGGCCAGCTAAAATGTTATTTAATATAGTATAAATTTATGTTTAAAATATATTGTAGATTTTTTTTTAATTTGTACTTGATTTAAACTCAAGTCACATGAACCTGTTTTTTTTTCACTCTGATCTTCTGTGACCAAAGAAGCATTACTGTCATTTTTGGGTGGGTGTTGAAATAACTATCAAGGATGGGTGCTCTGTGTTTATGTATGTCTGACATATTTTGAATATTAACCAAAGTCAGGAAGTAGATTGAACTCTGTAAGTCATAAAGCTCATGATTAGTGGTGGTAGGGGAAGTGGAGCAGGTTTGGTGGAATTGCAGCTTACGGGGATGGGAGCTAGTTGTAAACAGTGGCAGCTATTGTTTATTTAGCACCTATTATATCCCTGGATAAATGCATGCTATTGAGGCCAAGTAGACAGAAAGCACAAATCAAAGAGCTGAGATAAAACTGTTCAGGGACTAAAACAGATAATTCATGGCTTGATAGGGATGGTCTGGGAAGATGGTCTAGATAGGTCTAGTCTGGGAAGATGGAAAATAACCCTAAATAGTAATAGCTACCATTTATGAATTGATTATTTACTATGTGCTGAGCACCATGGAAAAGGCTTCTTATAAACTGTTTCATGTACTATAAGGTCAGTGTTATGGGATATGTGGGTTTTTATGTATTTTTGTGAATGAGTAAATCGTTAAAATTTAACTTGCCCAAGTCAAATATCTAGTAAGTGCCTTCAAATAGGAGAAAAACCCTGTGACTACAAAATCTGTGCTTTGTATACTCATTGCCTTCTCACATGGAAGTGGAATTGGATATTTACTCCTGAGAAAATCTGCGGACACCACCTGTTATTTGTTTATTTCCTTCTCTCTGTGCTTTGTTTCTTAACTGAAAAGAATATAAAACAGCAGAATTTGAAAAAAATATATGATAGCCTTCTTATTTATTTTCAATTTTTATTTTATTTTTGATACTGAGGATTGAACCCAGGGGCAATCTACCTGTGAGCTATACCCCCAGCCTTATTTTATTTTTAGTTTTGAAACAGGATCTTGCTAAGATGCTGACTCAAACATGTAATCCTCCTGTTAGCCTTTCAAGTACTGAGATTACAGGTGGGCGCCACTATGCCCAGCTACTATTTTTATTTTAGCAAGTTGTCATGTTCATGTAAGTATTTTTGTGAACCTGGAAAACAGGGGAGCGTGGTTTTCATTTACTCTTTTCCTGTTTTAAGAACATTTTCCTTTTTCTTTCTGTAAGAGTCTCAAATAATGTATTAAACTATTCTCTGAAATTCCTCACTCTGGTGATTTGCAGTCTTGTACTTATGTATAGTACACTGTAATAAACATTGACACACACTTTTTAAAAATCTATTTAATTCTAAATTAAATTCTTAGAAGAAAACTCACACTTTACTTTTTTTTTTTTTTTTCTTGCTATTGGGGATTGAACCCAGGAGCTCTCTACCACAAGTTTATTTTTTTATTTTGAGACTGGGTCTCCCTAAGATGTCCTGCCTAGTACCTCCACAGTAATTGGAATCACAGGTGCCCTCATGACAGTTTACATTCCTTCTTCTTCTTCTTCTTCTTCTCCTTCTCTTCCTTCTCCTCCTTCTTCCAGTACTGGGGATGGACTCCAGAGGGATTCTACCTCCAAGCTATACCCCCAGCCCTATATATTTTTTTTTCAGGTCTGGGGATGGAACCCAGGGTCATTCAACCTCCGAGCTGCACCCCCTGCCCTATTTTTTATTCTTTATTTTAAAACAGGGTCTCACTAAGTTACTGAGGGCCTTTTTTATTCTGCCTTTTGGGAGAGAACTTGTATTATTTACAGATAGAGTAATAATTCACTTACTACTCAAAAGTTTAACTATATACTTGATTCCTATTTCTTCCTTCTTACTCTTGTTAATTTCTTCCTTATTTTTTTGCAGTCAGTAACCAATAGAGGGCCAGATGAGGTGATTCTAAGGGCGTTCTACCTCAGAGCTCCACCCCTACCTCTTTTGAAACAGGGTTTTACTAAGGTGATCTTTAGTTGATGTTTACTAATACTAAATACTGTATTTACTATAACTAAGTTAATATTTAGTTGAACAAGGTCCAACACATGATTGGTTGATTTGTAATGGATTGGAGTTCAAGCCCAAATGGATTCTGTTCTGGTTCTTCCCAAGTGTGAGTATGTGAGCAGATTCCACTTTCATGGCTTTTTCCCAGTCCTGTTTTAGTTGAAAAGCTAATGGGAGAAGGTTCCTATTATGCTAGAGTTTCAAATTTTGGAGGGCATTTGGAACAGATGAGAGCAGTACCTCAGTTGTCAATAAACTAGTTCTCAGAAAAAAAGCAGTTCCTGAATAGGAGTTTAATAGTCAAGTTTGTAGCATTTAATCACATCTAATTGGTATTGGAGATTGGAGAAAACCTTATTAGAAATCAGAATGTGTTTTATTTCTGTAATTTCATTCCAGCTGGGATTATAGATTTTTTTTCCTTCCCTATACATTTTCCTGTATACATCATCCTCTCATGCTTTTAAAATTCATATTTCTTTTCATAATTATGACTGTGTAAATACTGTTTGCTAAGTGAATACTATTTGCTAAACAGACCATATTTTGTTTCTTGTAGAACTCTTAAATTTTTCAAGTTAATAAATTACCTATGCCTGGGCATGGTGGCACATGCGTGTAATCCCAGTGCTTAGGAGGCTAAGACAGGAGGATCACATAGATTCGAAGCCAGCCTCAGCTACTTAGTGAGGCTCTCAACAACTTAGTGAGACCCTGTTTCCAAATAAAATATAAAATAGGTCTGGGAGTGTAGCCCAGAGGTAGAAAACAGCCCCTGGGTTCCACCCCAGTACCACAAAACAAAACAATTATCTTATTTTTCATAGTTTTCTTCAGACCTAAGGCTATTTTTTTCATATCTTCTAGTACTTTTATAAATCTCTCTTGATACAGTATTTCTATACTCTCAACACCCTCCTCTCCCTAAGACCTCTTACTTTCTTTCCTGTCTGGATGTGTTGCCTTCTCCACATCTGTTACTGTAACTTCCTTCCTCACCACTTTGGGGAGTCTTTTACTTTTTTTCCTATACTGAATCCCTTCTTTACTAGATTCCACGTCATCCTTCTTCATTTCCTTCCTGATTTTTATGGAATATATATTTTCCAGTAGGTTTTTCAGAAAGAATGCATAGAGGTCAAAGTTTTACAGACTTTGCCTCTTTAATAACTGTGATTCTAGAATTTAGATCATAGGGTGGCCACAGCATTGGGAATTTAAAGATAGTTACTTTTATAACTTCTTATTTGAAAATAGAAACCTCATGCCCATGAACCAAACATGAAAAAGTGTAAGAGTTTATCAGTGATTGGGAACGTATATCTATGGCATGAAGGAGTTTTTTTGGGGGGTGGATAATGAATCTGTTCTTTCTCATATGATTATAATGGCAATGATTCCAGTTCCTACATTGTAAAAATTCATAGAACTGTATACTAAAAGATTAAAAGTGTTATTGATATGTATGATAGTTTAAAAATAAAATAATTTAACAGTATAAAAAGGTATACAGCTTTCCGTTCTCAAAGAAACCACTGTTACCCCCAGTTTCTTTTATTCTCCCTAATGAATTACTGAACATTTAAATCTTCAGGGTGAAAATGCTAATAAGATTATTATTATTGAGTTATACCTAAATATATTATTGGGGTAATTTATTAAAATTTTTTTTTCCCCACAGTTGGCAAACATGAATTGACTGGGCATAAAGTTGCTGTGAAAATACTCAATCGACAGAAGATTCGAAGCTTGGATGTGGTAGGAAAAATACGCAGAGAAATTCAGAACCTCAAGCTTTTCAGGCATCCTCATATAATTAAACTGTAAGTTCTATTTGTATTGAATATCATTCTGTAATCTTTTTATTACTTTTGTTAATGTACTTACTCTGACAGATGACGTACATTTCTTCATGTTTTCTAAGGGTTTTGAAGTTCCTTGTTCATGTATTTATCTAACCCCATTCATTATCAGTTATACCTATCTTCATGTTTTAACCTTGTGCATTACTGTTTTCTCCCTCATTATTTTCTTGTCTTTTGGACAGATGCCTTCTGATAGATAACGGTCAATGCTTCTGTTGCTGTAGAGCCAGCAATTGATTTTATAGTAAAAATTCTCAGCCTCCAAATTTCCACATGCTCTCAAGTATCTTCACTGGAGACACTACCCTGGGAAAGGTCTTCCCCCATGCTGCTTATCACTGATCATACAAGTAGCAGAATCTCAGGAATCTAATATTTCAAGGGGCAGTATAGTTGCCAGTTGTCAGGTCTACAAATAACCTATTTATTGCTCAGCTCCTGCTTTACTGTGCAGCATATAGTTTAAAGTTGCCGAGCCTTTTCTATTGAAGTTGCTGAAATTGAAGTTTGTTTCACTCTCAATTCTTCTCATTTGTTAAAATGATTTTGAACGTCATGCTGTTGATCCCTAAATGTACAATTCCTGCTTTGAAACCTCTTCTCTGAACTCTGAATTCTGTGCCTTGTGCTTACTTTACATCTCCATTTGGATGTCCACGAGGCATTTCAAGCTCAAAAGGCCAAATCTGAGTTCTTTGTTACCCTCCCAAACCTGCTCTTCCCACACTTCTCACCATCTCTGTTAATAGTTACCCAGGAGAAAATCTTAGGAACCATCCTCAACTTCCATATTTCTCTTACTTCCTACCGCCCATTCCATATCTTCCTCCAAAATATATCTGATGTATTTCTATTTCTTTATCACTACCACACTGGTCTGAACTGCCTCCACGTCTCTCATGACTGACTGCTTTAGTCTCCTGCTTCCACCTTTCCATCCACGGTCAGTTCTTCATACTGCTGACACTTACCTTTCTAATAGGCCAGGCCACCTGACTATTTAAAATCTTCAGTTGCTTTTCATCTCCCTTCAAGTAAAAGAAGCCTCTTCATGGTTTGTAGAGTTGTATGCCCTTTGGCCTCCAGTACACTTTTGACTCCACATCCTCTTCTCTCCCACATTGCTGTTTTTGCCTTCTGGCTGTGCTTTGAACGTGCCAGGCAGGCTGCTGCCGGGACCTCTGCACACGCCCTCCCTGTCTGGCTCACCTTCCTGCCACATGCCGGCATGGTTTAACACACTTCCTTCCTTCAGATTCTGCTCAGATGTTGCTCTATTACAAGGCTTCCTTGAGCACTTAGTATAGAAGATTTTGCTTTATTTCTCTTGATAGCATGTTCTGCCACCTGAGATACTACTTATTTATTTAGTGACTATTTCCTGGCCTTTGGAACATGAACAGCATGAGAGCAGAGAATCTGTTTTGTTCCCTGCAGTTTTCCTAGCTCCTGGCATAGTACCTGGTATATTATAGGTGCTTAGTGAATATTTACTGACTGAATGAATATACATGTTTTAATATTAGTAGATAATGTTTTCTCTCACCAGGTACCAGGTCATCAGTACACCATCTGATATTTTCATGGTGATGGAATATGTCTCAGGAGGAGAGCTATTTGATTATATCTGTAAAAATGGAAGGGTAAGCAGTTCTAATTTAATCCTGTATATATTTTATAACTCCCCTTATCCCTTACTAGCACCAAAAGGTCAGAAAGCAATTTTAAGAGGTCTACTTAATAGCCAGTTTCATCAGTCATATACTTGTTTAGGATTACAGACTGTTTAGAGCTAGAAAGGCTCTTAAAAATAATCTCCTGGGAGTGTAGCTCAGAGGTAGAATGCCCTTGGGTTCCAAAAAAATCTCCTACTTATACACCATGTTGACAGTATTGAACCCCATGGTTTGTATAGTTGCTCAGGGTCACATGATTTATTGATGACAGAGTTGGATTGAGACTCTGGAACTCTTGATCTTCAAACTTAGAGTTTGGGGGTATGCAAATACTCTAAAATGTATCTTAAAGTATATAATTAGTCATTACAAAACATATTATTAAATATTTAAAGATCTATATCTTGCTAGTCAATACCACATTTCAATTGCCTTCACTTTTTTGATTTCAGAAATCTGATGTACCTAGAGTAGTAAGAACAGGCTCCATGAAGGAAATAGGAATTAGACTTACAGAATTTAGAGCTACAAGGATCTTGAACAGTACTTTAAGTTACAGATAGAAAAACTGAACACTGCCCCTTATCCATACATTTTCTGGCACCCAGGTAATCTGGTATACAAAAACCCCCTTTTGAAAGAGCTGTGTGTGGCATTGAGAAAACAATATTTTACATTACAATCCAAACTTATTTACATTATTCATTCATTCTATATGGAATATTTGTATATTACAGTCAAAAGCAAGTTAAGTTTGATTTTACCTTTTCTTAACATGGTTTACTTCTGTTTCAGTTGTTCTCCATCTTTAGTCTTTATTAACCAGAATGATAGCTCTGCCTAAAAAAAGAGAAACAGGGACAAGTTGAATAATAGCTTGTTTTCTTACCCCTTTTTTTTTCTGTTTTTAATTTCTTGGCCATTTTGTTTTATATTGTGGTGAGTTCCTCAGTTTTATCTTTTGAATATTAAAATTTCATTTGTCATCATATATATACCAGAGGTATTTATTATATTTTGAAATTTTCTTGCTTAAAAACTTTTTTCCCCCACAGATGTGTTTGCCTTATCTGTTGGTGGCAATTTTTTAAAAGGTTGTCTTCTATTCCTTGTACCATTTCTGTACCTTTTGTGTTCTTGTCAACATTTTTTTGTTGTTCATTTTATTGTCTTTTCTGCATGGTCCTTTTTCCTATATCTGGTGATTCTTGGTTGTCCTTTTTTATGTAAAAGGGAAGTACTAAATGCCAAGCTCATGGGGGCAGAAATTACTGATGGTGAGCCTTCCCCTAGCTTGAATTGGTAGAGACCCTTCATTTGTAAAGCATACCATATGTCAGGAATAACAACTATTTTTTCCTCAGGTCTGATTATCTGCTGTAGAAGAGTTTCTTTGAAGGGTGGCAGCCAAGTGGGGAAGAGGGCTCATAGTTAGTATACTGACTTTCCCTTCATCTATGTTTTCCTCGTGGCGCCTTATTCCTGCCTTAGTTCTTTGACAACAGAGGTAGTTCTTTCTTACTTCCCAGGAGGGGTGAGTTTAAAGCTTCTTACCTCAACCGGTTGTCCAGTTTTCAGCCAACCTCTTACTTCTGCCTTCAGAAGTCCCTGGGGTTTCCCATTTCTCACTCTTCCCAGGTATATATGCAAATGACTTTATTTCTTATTGGTTTCCAACTCCTTAGTCTTAGGTTTCATCTTTTTTCATGTTGGCTAAGTTTTTATCACTGTTTACCCCTGTCCAGCTGCCACCTCCTCTTGATGGCTGCTGTCTCTTCTCTTGTCTTGTTCTTTTAGTTTTAATATGCCCCTTTTATTGCTGATACAATTTTAGTGATCTTTCAAGGAATAGAGGCGAAAGACTCAGTCTGTGCTGTTTAAATGGAAATATGTTTTGACTTTTCCAGTCTTCCCTTCTATAGACTATCCTCCATCCTTTTGGACTGTATTCCATAAGTTCATTTTTGTAAACTACCCAGTTATTTTACCTCATGTTTTGTTTAATGAGCTAAATTTTCTCTTACATTTTCTATATTTTGAACAGATATATTTTTCCTATACATCTCCATTCGAAGAAATAAAGGTGTTAAAGTGCTAAAATATTAGCATTTTTTTCCCTAGAGGAAGGATGTCTTATAGTACTTAATTTTGTTTTCAAAAGAAGTAACTAGTTTGTCTTTTCTCCCAGATTATCCATGTCATTTATTGTAGAATTCTGGTTTTAGAATGCTAGTTCAAGACCTGTAGAAAATTAGAGTCTTTTGCTTACAGGATTAATAGCCTATTTATTAAATATGATTTTTTTCTTGGGAACAGGCATGTGTAAGTAATGGTTATCACTTATAATGAAATAACATCAGAATATAAGAAAATATATGAGAGAGTTAGGCAGGAGGATCTCAGGTTCAAGGCCAGCCTCAGCAACTTAGACCCTCTTTCAAAATACAAAAATAAAAAGGGTATAACTGGAGGTAGAATGAATGCTCCTGGGTTCCATCCTCAGTGCCAAAAGAGGAAAAAAGAATATTTTTAAAAAGGTAGTTACAGTTTTTTTTTCAGTAAGAACACTAAAAATAAAGACATATTTTTCAAGACAAATTAAAACTAAACATTTGTTAAAATTAAAACATTTAAAAATTTCAGGAAGTATAATAATATGATTATTTGCTAATTGGTTAACAGTGCTTAAATGTTACTGTTACTACTTTAAAGTCTAAATAGGCCAGGTGTGGTGGCGCAAGCTTGTAATCCCAGCATTTGGGAGGCTGAGACTAGAGGATTGTTTCGTGAACAGCCTCAGCTTCTTAGTGAGGCCCTCCACAACTCAGACTCTGTTTCAAAATAAAGAATAAAAATAGGGCAGGGTGTAGCTCAGAGGTCGAATGCCCCTGGGTTCCATCCCCAGACCTGCAAAAAAAAAAAAAAAAAAAAAAAAGTATAAATAGTATCATGCATCCCAGCATCACTTTCTATATTTATTCTGCTCCTTTATTTTTCAGAGCACACTGATATGTTATATTCACCTGTTTACTGCCTTAGTTTGTTATTTATTCATTGTTTATCATGAATGTCTAAAACTGTGTAGCACTTTGAAGGTGCTTAATAAAACTTGTTAAAGGAATGAAGAACTAAACATTTCTAGTTTATAGGAGAAAACATGCCTGGTTTCAAGTAGAAGTTGAAACTACTTGATATAGGTCATGAGGTATAGAAGATGGCAAGGCATTACATGCAGTCGTATGCAAATGATAGGAATAGGATTAGGATGCTGCTGACTTGGGTCCCAAGATCCTCTTAGCATTTGTGCTTTATGATGCATGTATCTCTTCTCTTTCAAATGTATCAGGAACTTTGGAAGGTTTCATGTAATTTGAAAAATTGTAGGGGGGAGAATTATAGGTACACAATTTATTTTCTTTTTTTGAAAGACACATCTTTAAGATACTTTTGTTTTTTTTCTAGTTGGATGAGAAAGAAAGTCGACGTCTTTTCCAACAAATCCTTTCTGGTGTGGATTATTGTCACAGGCATATGGTGGTCCATAGAGATTTGAAACCTGAAAATGTCCTGCTTGATGCACACATGAATGCAAAGATCGCTGATTTTGGTAAGGATACTTCTGTAGTTTTATATGCTCATTATGTTCAGCAAACATAAGTAGCATTCAACAGATAGTTTTTATGTAGTAGATTGAGTATAACATTTTGTCAATATGCACGTAAAAAGAAAAACTAAGGTTTTTAAATTTTATGCATTTTGAAAATATATTCAATCACATTTAAGTGACTTAGGTGACTAACAGCATAAATAAGATGGCACAGAAAAGATAACAAACCTAGCCGGGCGTGGTGGGCACGCTTGTAATCCCAGCATTCGGGAGGCTGAGACCGGAGGATCGCGGTTCGCGGACGGCCTCAGCTACTTAGTGAGGCCCTCTGCAGCTCAGTGAGACCTGGTTTCAAAATAAAGAATAAAAAATAGGGCAGGGGGTGTAGCTCGGAGGTCAAATGCCCCTGGGTTCCAGCCCCAGACCTGCAAAAAAAAAAAAACAAAACTCATTTTGAAGAATTTCTTTTTTTTTTTAAACTGGGCTACCCAGAGCCTTTCTACCTCTGGGCTATACTCCCAGACCTATTTTATATTTTATTTGGAAATAGGGTCTCACTAAGTTGCTGAGAGCCTCACTAAGTAGCTGAGGCTGGCTTCGAACCTGTGCAATCATCCTGTCTCCAACTCCAAAGCATGGGGATTACAAGTGTGTACCACCACACCCAGTGTGTGTGTGTGTGTGTGTGTGTGTGTGTGTGTGTGTGTGTACAAGTGTGCACCACCATGCCCAGTGAATGTGTGTGTGTGTGTGTACAAGTGTGCACCACCATGCCCAGTGAATGTGTGTGTGTGTGTGTGTGTACAAGTGTGCACCACCATGCCCAGTGAATGTGTGTGTGTGTGTGTGTGTGTGTGTGTGTGTGTGTGTGTGTTGCTGGGTATTGAACCCAAGGGCACCCTACCACTGAGCTATGTCCCCAGCTCTTTACTTTTTATTTTGAAAAAGTGTCTCATGGGGTTGCTGAGGCTAGCCTAGAACTTGAGATCCTCCCGTCTTAGCCTCCTCAGTATTGGGATTATGGATGTATATCACCATGCCTGGCTACTGTGAAGGGGTTTTAAAGAAAAGGATAAAAAGGAAGTTTTTCTTCAAGTATTACGCTTGAATATATATAGTTCTGCTTTATTGCTATTTCTACTTTGTCATATTTGACTCTAAACCATTTATTCTTTTCTTAGCTTTAAGTCTTTAAAATTTTTGATACTAGATAAGTAAGTTGGAAGTATTAGAGAGATCATTTGAAAAGAGACCATTATTTTTGTGAAGGAAGAAGGTAAATACCTTATTCCCTGTGTATTCTTTTGGTCAAATATGGAGAAAAGAGAATGGTTAGAATTATTAAAAAGTTGAAAGATAGCCGGGTGTGGTGGTGCACGCTTGTAATTCTAGTACCTGGGAGGCTGAGACATGATCACAGGTTTGAAGCCAGCCTCAGCTATTAGTGAGACCTTGTTTCAAAATAAAAGAATAAAAAATAGGGCTGAGGGATAGCTTTGAGATAAAAAGCCCCTGGGTTTCATCTCCAGTACCACACATAAAAAAAGTTGAAAGATAGAAGATGAGTTATTTGAACAAAATTATATAAATTAAAACATGTTTAGCTGGGTGTGTTGGCGCACGTGTGTAATTCCTGTGCTTGGGAGGCGGAGACCAGAGGATTGCACTGGTTCAGAGCCAGCCTCACTGGCTTAAGAGACCCTGTTTCCAAATTAAAAAAATATAAAATAGGCCTGGGAGTGTAGCCCGGAGGTAGAAGGGCTTCCAGGATCCCCAGTACCACCAAAAAAAAAAAAAAAAAGATAATCCAATTTCAGCTTAAATATTTGATTTTTAAGAATGAATTTATTTTTCCTTTATTTCCTGTGTAAATTGCCATTTACATTAAACCTAAGAGAAAAATGAATTTCTGAAGCTTTCTTCATTTGGTTGGCTTCAGTTCAAATCAGAGAAAATTCTTATAAATATTTTCCTTAGTTTTCTTTGTATATTATTTTTAAATCTATAGAGATGCACTGAACACTGTAAACCAAACAAACCTTAGTTATTGGTGTTTTGGTTTTCTGTTTTGGAACCGGTTAAATTATTTGACTTCCTTATTCTTGAGTTTTCATGATTATCTTTATTTAATAGGTGGCGCACGCTTGTAATCCCCGCTCTTGGGAGGTGGAGACAGGAGGATTGCCCAGGTTTGAAGCCAGCCGTGCTAGCTTAAGTGACCCTGTTTCCAAATAAAAAAGTATAAAAATAGGTACTGGGAGTATAGCCCGGAGGCAGAAGGGTTTCCAGGAATCCCCATACCCCACCCCCCCAAATTTTTTGTTCTTTTCTTTTTTTCTTTCTTTTTTTTTTTTTTTTTTTTTTTTTGTGGTACTGGGAGTGGAACCCAGGGGCCTTCTACCTCTGTGCTATACTCCCAGACCTATTTTATATTTTATTTGGAAAGAGGGTCTCACTAAGTTGCTGAGAGCCTCACTAAGTAGCAGAGGCTAGCTTTGAACCTGTTCAGTCATCCTGTCTCAGCCTCCCAAGCACGGGGATTACAAGCATGAGCCATCATGCCGGGCTTTTTTATACTATCGATTGAACCTAGAGGCTGTCTACCTCTGAGCTACATCTACGGAATTTTGTTTTTTATTTGGAAACAGGATCTCATTAGTTTTCTGAGAGCCTCACAAAATTGCTGAGGCTGGCTTTGAACCTGAGATCCTGTCTCAGCCTCCCAAGTACTGGGATTACAGGTATGGGCCACTAAACCTTGCTTTTTTTAATTTAAATTTTTTTTTTTTTTTTTTTTTTTTTTTTTGTACTGGGGATTGAACCTAGGGGCATTCAACTTCTGAGCTATACCCCCAGCTCTATTTTTTTCTTTTTAATTCTTTATTTTGAAACCAGGCAGGTCTCACTAATTTTCAAAGGGCCTAAGTAGCTGAGGCTGTCCGAGAACTGCAATCCTCTGCTCTCAGCCTCCCGAATGCTGGGATTACAAGCGTGCGCCACCACGCCGGGCTCTAAATTTTATTTTGAAACAGGGTCTTGTTAGGTTGAGGAGAATCTCACTACTTGTTTAAGCTGTCCTTGAACCTGCAATTCTCTTGCCTCAGCCATCGAAGTAGTGGGATTACAGGTGTGTGCCACCATGGCAAGCTCATGATTATAGAGTGCATTTCTGAGAGGACAGAGTTTTATTTTTGGAGTAAGAAACTTTCAGTTGAAAAATTACTGGTTTTTTTTTCTGTTTTAAAGAATCATAGCAGGGTTAATAGAAACTGAATTTTAACACTTCTACTCATGTTTTTGAGTTTATTTCCCTAGCAATTACTGTATTAGTAAAACTTAAACATGCCAAGTTTATTCTCGTAAGCAAAATACATTCATTAAACTCCCAACAGTGAACTAACTTTATTTTTTTTTTAATTTTTTAAATTTTTTAAAATTTATTTTTATTGGTGCATTGTAATCATACATCACATTGGAATACAAGACTTGAGAGGATATACAAGCACACATCATCCAGTTAGCCCTCATCCAGTCCCCATCCCATTCCCTCCCCATCCCTTGATCCCATGCTTGTTTGGTGATTAACTGTGATACATATGTTTATGTACCTCCGGCTTTTTAAAGAGGCTCCATCCTCCCCTATTCCATACCCTCTGATTGGTCACCTTAATTGATTCACTATAGGGCCCTTTCTATAGCTCGACCACTTCCTGTTGTCCCTTTCTTCCTAGTTATTGCTGATTAGGGGAAGCATCTGGTTTTAATTTTCTGCGATATTTCTCTGTGCATGCCGCATTGCAAATACTAATCCCACTCTTGATGGCCCCAGTTGTAGCCTGGCTACCCGGTGGACTGATCCAGACCTCACTGGCTCAAGCAGGGGCCTTGCCTCATGGGAGGCCCCAATTCTGGTCTCGCTGGCCCTGACACTGGCCTAACCCCTCAGCTGGCTCCGATCCCGGCCTCGGAGGACCCAGCACTGGCCTTGCCTCACGACAGGCTCCAGTCCCAGCTTTGCTGTGTCCGTCGCTGGCCTCACCCCTCGGCAGGCTCTAATCTGAGCACCCTCTTTGCCCAACCATTTGTCCCACGTTCTCGAGGGTACGTTGTGGTAGCATTCTGCCTCTGGTGTCATTACTTCAAAGTTTCCAGGTGTAATGCATCAGATCTCTGTCTCCCCTGAGTACTGGCCACTGCCATTGCCACTGTCTCCACCATTTCAAATCTTTCCCAAGCTCTTTTTCCACTCTGAATGTTGTCCAGTGTTCCTAAGCAGCATTTGACATTTGGTGTAATTTCTCCAAAAAAAAAAAAAAATAAGGTTGGTAGGCTCCGATTTCTGCTTCTCTTGGATACAAGTCTCCACCGCCAACGCGGAGACCGCTTTCAGCACCGCCTTTCTCCTTGGTCTCCGCTAAAGTCTCTCTCCTTACAGGTGATATCCAAGATTCTTAACAATGTAGAGAAGAAGCAGTCCTCCTTAGCGGGGAATTTTTCCAATAATTCCAGTTCATTTGGATAAGTTTTGTCTGCATCTCCAGTATCCTGGCATCCGCCATGGCCTCCTTGACCCCTCTCTGATATTTTCCTTTTTTCTTTTTATTTAACTTTTTTACAGGGTCCTTCCGGGTGGAAAGGGCGTCGCCTAGGGTTGCCCCACCAGGGCCTGCCCAACTGCCCAGGGTCGGGGCCAGAGGCCCGGACCACAGGGTCCTTCCGGGAGGGGAGGGGTTCGCCTAGGGGTGCCCCGCCAGCGCCTGCTCACCCACCCAGGGTCAGGGCCAGAGGCCCGGACCACAAGGTCCTTCCGGGTGGGGAGGGGGTCGCCTAGGGGTGCCCCGCCCGCTCCTGCCCACCCGCCCAGGGTCGGGGCCAGGGGCCTGGACCACAGGGTCCTTCCGGGTGGAAAGGGGTCATCTAGGGGTGCCTCACTAGCGACTGCCCACCCGCCCAGGGTCGGGGCCAGAGGCCCGGACCACAGGGTCCTTCCGGGTGGAAAGGGGGTCACTTAGGGTTGCCCCACCAGCGCCTGCCCACCTGCCCAGGGTCGGGGCCAGAGGCCCGGACCACAGGGTCTTTCTGGGTGGAAAGGGGGTCGCCTAGGGGTGCCCCACAAGCTCCTGCCCACCTGCCCAGGGTCGGGGCCGGACCACAGGGTCTTTCCGGGTGGAAAGGGGGTCGCCTAGGGGTGCCCCACCAGCTCCTGCCCACCTGCCCAGGGTCGGGGCCAGAGGCCCGGACCACAGGGTCCTTCATGAACTAACTTTAAAAGTTAAAATAGAGCTGGGCATGGTGGTGCATTCTTGTAATATCAGTACCAGGGAGCCTAAGACAGGAGGATTGTAGGTTCACAGCCAACCTCAGCAACTTAGTGAGGCCTTCTGCTACTTAGACCCTGTTTCAGAAATAAAGAATAAGAAATAGGTCTAGTAGCCCAGAGATAGAACACCCCTGGAGACCATCCTCAGTACTGCACACATAAAACAATGTTGAAATAGATTATGCATTTGAGGGAACAATTGCAGAATATTTGGGAATAAGAACTGTTTTTGTTGAAGCAAAGAAGAAAATGCTGTTTTATCACTTAATTGCAAATTTTGTCTTATTCTATAATGGGAGTTTGCGTTTACCTTTGTCTGTGGAAAGTCTTGAGTAGCTGTTTTGTGCATTTTCAGGTCTTTCAAACATGATGTCAGATGGTGAATTTTTAAGAACAAGTTGTGGCTCGCCCAACTATGCTGCACCGGAAGTAATTTCAGGAAGGTAGTATTTGATCCCCTCCTACCCCCAGAACACTTGCAAAGGTCTTGTTCTTCAAGGTTTTCTTAATGTGCATTATTCTAGTGAAAGCAAAGGGAAGGCTTATTCTTTTTCCTATCTGGAAGTATTCTGATAAGAAAAAAAACATTAAGTGGGTAAAGTTAAGTGCTCCACGTATAGAGGAGAATGTTGCTTTGCAAGTAATATTATGTTAACGTAGTTAGAAGAGAGCACTTAAATTTTTTTCCTGGGAGAAGAAATTGAAGAATTAAAGTTAGCAAGATTCAGAGGGCCAGGTGTGGTGGCACACGCTTGTAATCCTAGTACTTGGGAGGCTAAGACAGAGGGATCGCAGGTTTGTGGCTGGCCTCAGCTATATAGTGAGGCCCTCTGCAACTTAGTGAGACCCTGAATCAAAAATAAAGAATAAAAAGTAGGGCTGGGGATTTAGCTCAGAGGTAACATGTCGCTGAAATAAATTCCCCTGGGTTCAGTCCTTAGTACCACAAAACGAAACGAAACAACAAAAAAAAGATTTAAAGGTAGGCAGGTAAAAAGAACAGTGTTAGAGACATTACCATACCTGATTTCATATTATACTATCGGGCAATAGTAACAAAAACAAACATACATGATACAGGTATAAAACAGAAATGTAGAACATGGAACAGAAAAGAAGATACAGAGACAAGCCTACCCACTCATCTGATCCTGATAAAGGCACCAAAAAAGTTTTTTTTCGTGTTTTTATAATAAGTGGGTTCTGAATTTTGTCGGTGGCCTTTTCTGTATCTATTGAGATGATTATGTGATTTTTGTTTTTAGTTCTAGTTATGTGTGAATTATGTACTCCAGAGAAATGACAGCCTTTTTTTTTTTTTTTTTTTTTTTTTTTTAAATCGGGTCTGGGGATGGAACCCAGGGGCATTCTACCTCCAAGCTACACTCCCTGCCTTATTTTTTATTCTTTATTTTGAAGCAGGGTCTCACTAAGTTGCAGAGGGCCTCACTAAGTAACTGAGGCTGTCCGCGAAACCATGATCCTCCGGTCTCAGCCTCCCGAATGCTGGGATTACAAGCATGCACCACCATGCCCAGCTGAAATGACAGCCTTTTAAACAAATGTTGCTAGGGAAACTGGAATTTATTTTTTATTTTTTATTTATTTATTTATTTTTTTTTGCGGTACTGGGGATGGAACCCAGAAGCATTCTACCTTTGAGCTACACTCCCAGCCCTATTTTTTATTCTTTATTTTGAAACAGATCTCACTGAGTTGCAAAGGGTCTCACTAAATAGCTGAGGCTGGCTGCAAACCCAGATCCTGCTGTCTCAGCTTCCCAAATGCTGAGATTACAAGTGTGCATCACCACGCCCAGCTGAAAACCGATTCTTATCTCTCACCTACACAAAAGTCAACTTGACTGGATCAAAACTTAAGAATCAGTCAAGAAATTTCAAAACTGCTAGAATGAAACATAGGAGCAACACTCTAATAGGTGCAGGCAAGGACTTCCTCAGGAGGACTCCTTAAAGTTCAGGAAATAATACAAGTACTTTTTTTTGGTATGTTTTGTATTGGGGATTGAGTCAGGTGCATTTTACCTCTGAGCTACACCCTATCCCTATTTTGTTTTGTATTTTGAAACAGGGTTTCACTCGGTTAATGAGACTCTCACTTCTTGCTGAGGCAGTCTTCAAACCTGCAATCCTCTTATCTCAGCCTACCAAGTATCAGGATTATAGAAGTGTGCTACCATGCTGGTTAAAAGTAATTTTCAAATGAGATGGCATCAAATAAAAAAGCTTCTGTACAGTAAATGAAACAAAGGAGCAGAGAGAGCATACAGAATGGGGAATGATCCTTGCTATCTTGTTTTTTAACAGAGAGCTAATATCCAGAATATATAAAGAACTCGGAAAATTAACATCAATCCCCCAAAATAACCCAGTCAGTAAATGGGAAAATGAACTAAACAGGCATTTCTCAAAAGTAGTACAGATGGCCAACAAAAATATTTTTAAAATGTCTAATATCTGTAGAAGTCAGAGAAATGCAAAATACTAGGATTTCATCTCACTCCAGTTAGAATGGCAGTCATTGCCGGGTGCACGCTTATAATCTCAGCACTTGGGAGGCTGAGACAAGAGGATTGCACAGGTTCGAAGCCAGCCTCAGCTACTTAGTGAGCTCTTAGCAACTTAGTGAGACCCTGTTTCCAAATAAAATATGAAAAAAAAAAGTGTGAAAGTATAGGCCAGAGGTAGAAAAGCCCCTTGGGTTCCACCCCCGGTACCATCATAAAAAAAAAAAAGTGACAGTCTCATGGCTACAAATAATAAATTCTGGCAAGAATGTGGGGTGAATGGGGGTACTTGTATACTGTTGGTGGGTGAATTAGTACAAGCACTATGGAAATCAATGTGGGGATTCCTCAAAAAACTAGGAATAGAACCGACATTATGACCTGGCTATTCCCACTTCTCAGTATTTCACCAAAAGAATTAAAGTTAGCATACTACAGTGACACATGCATGTTTATGCTGCTAGCAGCACAATTCACAATAAGTTATGGAACCAGCCCAGGTGCCTATCATTAGATGAGTGGATGAAGCAAATGTGGAATACATCTACACACAGTGGAGTTTCATTCAGTCATAAAGAACACAATTACATCATTTGTGGGAAAATACATGGACCTGGAGAGCGTCAGCGTTAATTAAATAAGTGAGACTTACTAGGTCAAGGGTCATATGTTTTTTCAGTAGAAACTAGAGAGCAAAAAGGAAAAAGAAGAGGGAAGATCTCATGAAAGTAGAAAGGAGACCTGTAGACTATAGAGGAAAGGAGAGGGGAAGGGGAGATACTGGGGAATTCAGTTGATCAAATGTTGCATGTATGTATGAATATTTCCCATATAATTGTAATGCACCAATAAAATCCTCAGAATTTGGCTGGGTGTGGTGATTCACACCTGTAAGTAATTCCAGTACTTGGGAGGCTAAGACAGGAGGATTGCAAGTTTCAGTCCAGCCTCAGCTTCTGATTAAGAAATAAATTCTGATTGGCAAGACCCCGCTTCTGATTAAGAAATAAATTCGGGCTGGGGGTATAACTTGGAGGTAGATTGCTTCTGGGTTTAGACTCTATTACCACATACACACAAAATAAGAGTGTGAAAAACAGAAGTTAATTTTCCCTATGTGTTTATCATTTAAAAAAACACACACTGAAATTTGAAAACAGAGAAGCTTTTTTGTTTAGTAACTTTTAAATTTAACTTAATAACTTTTCATACAAACCAGATTTCTGTTTGAATGTTTTACATCTTGACTAACTCATAATGCATGCAAATATATTTTAGTAGCGGGAGCGTGGTGGCACATGCTTGTAATTCCAACATTTGGGAGGCAGAGACAGGCGATCACACAGGTTCAAAGCCAGACTCAGCTACTTAGTGAGGCTCTCAGCAACTTAGTGAGACCCTCTTTCCAAATACAGTATAAAATAGGTTTGGGAGTATAGCTCAGAGGTTAAAAAGTCCTTGGGTTCCACCCCCAGTACAAATATATATATATATATATATATATATATATATATATATATATATATATATATGTATTTTAGTATTTTCTTTGTTTTTATAAGCTTGTTTTTCTAGACTGCTCAAAGAAATGATATTGTATAAAGGCATAGCTATGAATAAGGCTCAGAAGTACTTAATTCTAGATTTGTTGAATATCATCTTTTTATATTAATTTAATGTCTGAAATTCTTTTTAAAGTTATTATTCTGTTTGTCTGATTGTTCTGGGAGGAAAGCATCTCAGGACCTGCGTAGTAGGGACAGTACAATTAAATAAAATGTATTATAATTATGCACATATGTACTAGTGCTTAATGAAATATGATTTTCCCTGTTTGAATAAAATTTTTGAGGTATTGGTAAATGGGAACTTTTCCTTTCAAGAGTACTGGTTAGTTCAACAATTTATTTTCATCAGTTTAAATAAGTGTTTTCCTTGAAATCAGACCTTAGCTGTTTTAATGAGTCTGCAGCTAGGTAAAGCGGTTGACTGTAGTGTACTTAGGAGGGCCTCGCTAGGTTTCCGAGGATGGCCTTAAGCCTGTAGTCTCTGTCTTAGCTTCTCAACGAATGGCATGACAGGTGTGTATCATCACGTTCAAGTATGATTTTAAATTCAGTTCTGATGCTGCACAGGGGGCAAATGCCTGTAATCCCAGTGCTTGGGAGGCTGAGAGGAGGATCCCAGGTTCAAGGCCGGCCTCAGCAACTTAGTGAGACTCTCAACAACTCAGCCAGATTCTGTTTCAAAAATAAAAAATTTAAAAGGGCTCTTGGTGTGGCTCAGAGGTAGAATGGCCATAGATTCATTCCCTGGTTACCCCCCTCAGGAAAAAATAAAATCTATAGTCATCAGTTTGTTCAAAGTTTGGCTCCATTGATAAAATTTTTTCTATGATTTAGAAAACTTTACTTTTGTTTTTAAGATAATAGTAATAGAATTCAGATATTTATGTGTAATATGCAGGAATAGGTATAAAATCACATTGAGTACTAATTCTTTATTAAATTGTCCGCACTGAGCTTTCTGAGTGGTTGCTTGACTCTGACACTGTTAATGGTTATTTGATGCAGTTGCATTTCCTGTTGCAGACTGTACGCAGGCCCGGAGGTGGATATATGGAGCAGCGGGGTTATTCTCTATGCTTTGTTGTGTGGAACCCTTCCATTTGATGACGACCATGTGCCAACTCTGTTTAAGAAGATATGTGATGGGATTTTTTATACCCCTCAGTATTTAAATCCTTCTGTGATTAGCCTTTTGAAACACATGCTGCAAGTGGATCCTATGAAGAGGGCCACAATAAAAGATATCAGGTAATAAAGCAATTTGGAAACTATCACACCTAATTATATAATATAAATTAAAATGAAAAGAGGTTGAGAATACACAGTGAAATCCAGTGTTTCTATATGAAGTTACAGTGTAAGAGCATGTTTATTTCACTTTGGTGTTAAAAATAAGTGCTAAACTGATTACTTAGGGAAGTAAGACTGGTAAGAAGCAGGACTCTCATTTTTTGCATATGCATATATCTTTGTTTTTTATAAAACTTTATAATGACCATTATATTACTTTTTAAACTTAAGGAAGCTAATGATGGGCTGGGGTATACCTCATGGGTAGAGAGTTTGCCTAGTATTCACGAGCCCTTGGGTAAAAATCTGCCCAACACTAAAAATGCTGCTGATAAACAAGAAGGATCCTGGTGGGTTGTTAATTAAATTTTGTAGTGGATCTGCAGGATTTTCTATAGTATGCTTTAGATTTCACCTTAATGTATTCTCATTAGGTTGAATACTTTCTAGTAGTAAATTGATGTGATGCTTTTTTGACTTCTGATCTCACTGATTATATTTTAATCTCAAGGAATGAGAAATTTTAATCAATAACTTGTTTTTCCTGTTAGTACACTTTAGTCATGTGAAATTATTGTTTTGTAGGTAAAAGCCAGTGTTGGATTTCATATGGTTCCCTCTAATAGTTTATTTTTTATTTTTTATTTTTTATTTTTTTTGGTGGTACTGGGGTTCCTGGAAGCCCTTCTACCTCCGGGCTACGCTCCCAGACCTATTTTATATTTTTGAAACAGGGTCTCTTACGCCAGCGCGGCTGGCTTCGAACCTGCGCGATCCTCCTGTCTCCACCTCCCAAGCGCGGGGATTACAAGCGTGCGCCACCACGCCCGGCCCCTCTAATAGTTTAAATAAGGCAGAAGTGAAGACGACAAATCTACTCCCCTAACTTAGGCAAGGCAAGCAGTCTCTGATGAAGACTTAAAAAGTCACTACAGCACGGGGTGCTGTGGCATCCTCCCAGTACTTGGTAGGCTGAGATAGGCAGCTTGCAAGTTTGCTGCCAGCCTCAGCAACCTTGTGAGGCCCTGCTTCCAAATGAAAAGTGAAATGGGGCTGGAGTGTGCTTCTGGGTTCAATCCTCAGTATTGCACACAACACCACACACACACACATACACACACAATATTTACAGCCAACCCCCCCGCCCCCCCATCCCTACTATCCTTGTCTTTCCCCACCTTTTTTCTTTTAAGAATTTTTTTTTTTTTTTTGATCTTCTAATGGCTGGACTACACCTACCTACCTACCTACCTACCTCTACCTACCTATGTTTCCTCCCTCCCTCCCTCCCTCCCTCCCTCCTTCCTTCCTTCCTTCTTACCTTCCTTCCTTGTGTTAATGAGGATTGAACTCAGGGGCATTCTACCTCTGAGTTATACCCTGAGTCCTATTTTTTATTCTTTATTTTGAAATAGGGTCTCAGAAGAAAGGCCTCACTAAGTAGCTGAGGCTGGCCTAGAACCTGTGATGCTCTTGTCTTAGCTTCCCACGTACTGGAATTACAAGCATGTGCCACTGTGCCTGGCTTGGATTACACATTTCTCTCAGATGGAGGGAGAAGGAAGGGAGAAATCATGGATCTAGGAATACTTAATAAGAAAACGTTAGAGTAATCAAGAAGGGAAGATTACACGAAGGCTTGATTCTTTTGCATTTACTCTGTATGCTAAAAGACTAGCTAACAAATAGACCACAGATGAAGGGCATGACTTTACTCCCATAAGGAAAAGATACATGATTTTCTAATATTTATATTGTAAAACATCTAAACGATATCTTTGTATTTTACATATTTTTGTAATTAAAAAGTAATATATGACAGTTGGAAAAATACCAGAGAGAAGGGAATATTTTTATTTCTATCACCTAGAAGATAACTCCTGTTCTTCTGGGTATTTTCCTCTCTCAATTTTTTTTTTTTGTTTGTTTTTGTTTTAATTCTAACATATTGGAATAGGAAATAATTCAGACCATAGCCTTCTGAGTCTTTTTTTTTTTTTTTTTTTTTGCGGTACTGGGGATGGAACCCAGGGACATTCTACCTCTGAGCTTTACCCCTAGCCCTATTTTATTTATTTATTTATTTATTTATTTATTTATTTATTTATTTTTATTCTTTAGTTTGAAACAGGGTCTCACTGAGTTACAAAGGGCCTCACTCAGTAGCTGAGGCTGGCTGCAAACCTGCGATCCTCCTGTCTCGCCTCCCAAATGCTAGGATTACAAGCTTGCACTGGCTTCTGTGTCTTTACCTTTGACTGTTTTTGTGACCCCTAGAAAGTTCCTTGATCTGCTTGAACCTCAGTTCCTTCATTTTAAACAAGGGGATGTTACCTTCATAAAGCTACTTTAAGGATGAGGGGAGATCATCTATGTAGATATGAAGTGTTTAGTATAATAACCCAGCACATAATGAGAACTCCATGAAGGGTAGTTGTCTACTATTTGTATTAGATTCTTTTCACTTAGCATATCAAAAGAGTATTATTCTTATTATTACTTTTATTTTTTGATACTGGGGTTTGAACCCAGAGGCATTCTACCTCCAAGCTACACCCTAGCCCGATACTATTTTTTATTTGGAAACAGGGTCTCACTGGGTTGTTGAGACCCTCACTAAGTTGCCAAGTCTGGCTTTGACTCTGCGACCATCCTATCTCAGCCATTTAAGTACTGGGATCACACATGTGCGCCTCCATGCCCAGCTCAAAAGAATATTATAATAAAGCCATACAGTATGTTTTTGTTCTGAGCTGGAAATAAGTTGTACTTTGTGATTGTTTGTCATTGACTTTTGTTTCAAAACTTGAAATGTAAATGTAGACATTTCTTTTCCTCTTGCTTTATCAACCCTTAAAATCAGAGTGTGGCAGCCGGGTATGGTGGCACACGCTTATAATCCCAGCATTTGGGAGGCTGAGACAGGAGGGTCACAGTTTGAGGACAGCCTCAGCTACTACTTAGTGAGGTGTTTTGCAAGTCAGTGAGACCCTGTTTCAAAATAAAGAGTAAAAAATAGGGCTGGGGGTATAGCTTCGAGGTAGAATGCCTCTAGATTCAATTCACAGTACCACAACAATAAAAATAAAGTCCTCAAAGCTCTTATTTTCAGTCCTGGCTGTACTCAGAATTATTCTGACCCCATCATTTTCTCTCAGGGAACATGAATGGTTTAAACAAGATCTTCCAAAATATCTCTTTCCTGAGGATCCATCATATAGTTCAACCATGATTGATGATGAAGCCTTAAAAGAAGTATGTGAAAAATTTGAATGCTCGGAAGAGGAAGTTCTCAGCTGCCTTTACAACAGAAATCACCAGGACCCTTTGGCTGTTGCCTACCACCTCATAATAGATAACAGGAGAATAATGAATGAAGCCAAAGATTTCTACTTGGCAACAAGTCCACCTGATTCTTTTCTCGATGATCACCATTTAACTCGGCCCCATCCTGAAAGAGTACCATTCTTGGTTGCTGAAACACCAAGGGCACGCCATACCCTCGATGAATTAAATCCACAGAAATCCAAACATCAAGGTGTAAGGAAAGCAAAATGGCATTTGGGGATTAGAAGTCAGAGTCGACCAAATGATATCATGGCAGAAGTATGCAGAGCAATTAAACAATTGGATTATGAATGGAAGGTAAGAAAGCATCTGAGTCTTAACACATTTTGCAAACTTTGTAGTCTATAAAATGTTCTTTAGAACTGATTTGGATTTGTTTTCGTCAATATGTCCTAGGTTGTAAACCCGTATTATTTGCGTGTACGAAGGAAGAATCCGGTGACAAGCACATATTCCAAAATGAGTCTTCAGTTATACCAAGTGGATAGTAGAACTTACCTACTGGATTTCCGTAGTATTGATGGTATGTACGTCACATAAAACAACAGAGATGGTATATTAGATCTTGTTACCTAACTTGGCGGTTAGTCTGACTCTTTTGAAGTTGTTGTTTTTTTTTTTTTTGCTGTTCTGGGGATGGAACCCAGAGGCATTTGACCTCTGAGCTATACCCCTTGCCCAATTTTTTATTCTTTATTTTGAAACAGGGTCTCACTGAGTTGCAGAGAGCCTCACTAAGTAGCTGAGGCTGTCTGCGAACCGTGATCCTCCGGTCTCAGCCTCCCAAATGCTGGGATTACAAACGTGCGCCACCACGCTCGGCTTCTTTTGAAGTATTTTGACCTCTTCCTAGCAATTCAATATAAAAGGAATACTAAATTTTGTGACTTTCTGAAACATTTGGGAATAGTGTAATCTTATGGTGTATGGTCTTTCTAAAATTATCATCTTATAAAATCCCTAAGGCCAAGATACAGTTTGATCCTAAAGTGATAGCTTCTTGCTGCATTTCTGTTTTTTTTTTTTTTTTTTTTTTTGGTGGTACTGAGGGTGGAACCCAGAGGCTTTCTACTTCTCTGCTATACTCCAGAGCCTATTTTATATTTTATTTGGAAACAGGGCCTCACTAAGTTGCTGAGAGCCTCACTAAGTAGCTGAGGCTGGCTTCAAACCTG
This sequence comes from Muscardinus avellanarius, assembly GCF_963383645.1. Classification (NCBI taxonomy): domain Eukaryota; kingdom Metazoa; phylum Chordata; class Mammalia; order Rodentia; family Gliridae; genus Muscardinus; species Muscardinus avellanarius. The sequence goes on along the minus strand of NC_137786.1, from coordinate 36,064,678 downwards.
TGTGATCCTCCTGTCTCAGACTCCCAAGTGCAGGGAGTACAAGTGTGTGCCCCCACGCCCGGCTGCATTTCTTGTTTTTGTATCTTTTTTTTTTTTTTTTTTTGCAGTATTGGGATGGAACCCAGGGGCATTCTACCTCTGAGCTAAACCCCCAGCCCGATTTTTATTCTTTTTGTGTGTGTGTGTGTGTGTGGTACTGGGGGTGGAACCCAGGGGCTTACCTGACCTATTTTTATACTTTATTTGGAAGTAGTGTCTCACTAAGTTGCTGAAAGCCTCACTAGGTAACTGAGGCTGGCTTTGAATCTGTGCAATCCTCTTGTCTCAGTCGCCTAAGCACTGGGATAACTTTATCCTTCTGGTTGTTTTTTTTTTTTTTTTTTTTTTTTTTGTTTGTTTGTTTGTTTCCTTGGAAAAATCACTTAAATCACAACTTTTCTGGGTTCATGTTTTCTCATCAGTAAGACTTGGGTGAAATGATTTTCAAGATACCTTTTGTATTTCAAGTGAATTGATTCTATAATTTTAATATAGAAAGATTAACTTTTATTTCTAAAGAATGATACTTATTAAACCCAGGTAATAACTTTAGTGGGCTCTTAATTTTTAAGGATGAATCTTTTACGGATGAATAGTTGTAATTTGTACCCAGCCTTGAATAGCCATACAAGAATATGTCCTGTGTGTAAAAAAAGGTAAGAGTTTAACACAGGCACATTGCCTTAATTATAGAAGGTATTTTAAATAAACATGCTCTGGATAGCTGGTTAGTGGCTTGTTAGAAAATTGTGGGAGTAGTCATAGGTTATAATATACTGAAATTCTTTTTACCCAGATGAGATTACAGAAGCCAAATCGGGGACTGCTACTCCTCAGAGATCGGGATCAATTAGCAACTATCGGTCTTGCCAAAGGAATGACTCAGATGCTGAGGCTCAAGGAAAATCCTCAGAAGTTTCTCTTACCTCATCTGTGACCTCACTTGACTCTTCTCCTGTTGACTTAACTCCAAGACCTGGAAGTCACACGATAGAATTTTTTGAAATGTGTGCAAATCTAATTAAAATTCTTGCACAATAAATCTAAAACTTTGCTTATTTCTTTGATAGCAATAAGCATGAATAACAAATAATAGCCAAATGCTTCCATTTGATATAAAGTTGTGTTTGTGTGTGTGTGTGTGTGTGTATATATATATGTGCATATGTATATATATACATATATATGTGCATATGTGTATATATATAAATTACAACTAAGAATTGGCCTTTGGGAATGCAGTTTGCACAGGGATTGGAACATATTAATAGTTAAAAGCCTAATGTGCAGAAATAAGATCATTTTGTTCATTGTTCAGTAGGTATTAGTATAATATGACATGCACACAATGAATTATAGGTCTCTCAGGCTCACTTGGTTTTTGGCTGTTTTATATTTAGTATACACAGGGCTTTGTAGAATATTTACCATAAAGGCCTTCATATATTATTACATGTTTATGTTCTATATTTACTTCATAAATTTATTCAATAAATATTTGCCTAGAGTCTCCATAAACCTTTATGGGTTATATTGTTTTCTAGGCTTCATAACTTCTTAAATAGCTAATATTTTCAGTAGTAGAAACAGTCTGGATAACTTCTTCCATATTGCCCTCTTAAAATTCTGTACTATATAATATGTCATATGAAATATTAAAGTCAATTAAAATTTTTTCTTTAGCTTGTAAGTCCCAAAACACACAATTTATATATCCAGATAGTCCAGGCACTAAGTTTAATCTGAAAATTGTTCCCCTGTATGTTTTGTATATAAAGTGCTCTTTTTGTTTCAAGAGCTGAGTTGCATATACTGTAAATAAATCATGTCGTTTTTGCCAATTTCACAACCTCCTCTGGCTTATCATGTTAGCCAGTATTGAATGTATGCAAACATTTCTAGTCATTTGATTATGTATCGCTTAAATTTATTCAGTGCATAGAAGGAACAGGTCTTAAAAACTTTAAATGCTTGCATCTAATCTCCCCCAACTTTATTATAAATGTTTTTAAAGAAAAAAGTGTATGGTGATCATGTTTATCTATTACTTAAATTCAGTAATTAACATTTGCCATATTTGCTTTCTCTACATTCATATATATGTGTGTATATATATATATAAAGATATAGTAATGCATATATATTTGTGTTTATATATGCTTTTTTACCTGAACCATTTGGATGTTGTAGACACAATTAATTAGCCCCAGATACTTCAAGCATCTCCTAAAAATAATGATAGTTCTCTTAAAAATCTCCTACAAATTCACTGTAAAATTAGTAATTCCCCAATATCTTAATACTATCCTATATTTAGATTTCCCCGTTTGTCCCCCAACTTCTTTTATAGATGGTTATTTCTTTTATTCTTGTTTTGGGATACTGGAGATGGAACCCAGGGACATTCTACCTCCGAGCTACACCCCTGGCCCTATTTTGTTTCTTTGTTTTGAAACAAGTTCTCACTAAGTTGCTGAAGGCCTAAGTAGCTGAGGTTGTCTGTGAACTTGTGACCCTCCTGTCTGGGATTACAAGCGTGCCACCACACCCAGCTTATAGATGGTTATTTCAAACCAGGATCCAATTAAAGTGGTACACATTGGATTTTGTTATAGCTCTTTAGTCACATATAACATTAATTTGGCAAAATGTGGAATAAATTGGTTCTTCTAAATAGTCAGCTTTTAATTTTTTTAGAAAATTAGCATTATCAAGTCTGTCTAAACATGTTTAATTTGTCTATGATCTCTGATTTATTTTTTCCTTAGTAATACCATAATAGGTATAAATGAGATTTAAGGTCTCCTCAGATAAAATTGATATCATTTATATGCTGATAAAATGATAAAATACACTGGCTGGACATGGTGGGACATGCCTATAATCCCAGTACTTTGGGAGCTGAGACAGGAGGATCTCAGGTTTGAGGCCAGTCTCAGCAAACTAAGAATCTCAGCAGCTTGTAAGTAGGGTTTAGATTGTAGCTCAGAGACAGAGCGCATCTGGGTTCAATCTCCAGTTCCACCTCGCCCTAAAAAAAGAAAACCCATAGCACCCATATTTGCCTTATTTTATCAAAAAATTAGAATTGGACTTGTAGTTCGGTTGTGGAGTGCTTGCCTAGCAAGCACGAAGCCCTTGGTTTAATCCCCATGCACTGGAAAAATTTTCTTTTTGGACATTTTTTGGCACTGATTATTTTCCCATTGTAAAAGAGCTAATTTTTTTTCATTATATTAGGATTGTTTTGGCAAATACAGTTAGCACTCAAGTAACCAGATGCTAATATAATCAGATGTCCTGATACCTGGCATAAGTGGTTACTCTAGTTTACGGTGACTTCAGTACCTCTGGACTCCTGCACTAAATTTAATACAGAAATCTTGATTCTTTTTGTCCAGGCCTTATTCTATTGAACTTCAAATTGGAAAGCTGTGTGAAGTTAAGAAGAGTCCATTTAAACATGAGTTAATACTTTATAACTTTGGGTGTGGTACTCTGGGGGACACTGACTTCACTTAGGCTCTCTGAATGCAGCATTCTATTCCTGATGTTAAGAGCAGAAGACTTATTTTTAAAGTTACAGATTGTATATAGAACTAAGTAATATCTATAAACTTGTGGGGTGGAGAAAACAAAAGGAGGAACCACTTAAATAGGCCCCTCTAAAAGTTGTTAATTTTATAATCTTTCCTTTTTTCATAAGTTATTGTGATTTCTTTTACTTACTGAGTTTTATTTTGGAGTTGTTTAAATAATGCACTTGTGTAAAATAGTATGATAAATGTAGTCTGTTGCAGTAAATTCTTTTTTAAGGTAGGATATTTGAAATGACAACTTTTGGCTAAGCGTGTCAAGGTTGCAACAGAATTTTCACAAATTTATTGTGTTTTGCAAATTCTTACTGATATTGAAGATGTAAGGAGAGTCAATGCAAATGATTTTTAATCTTTTTTATTATCTTTTCAACAATTTATATTTTTTGTGATTTTATGCAACCATATTTTTACTTTGTCTTGACAACTGAAAGATGTATAAGGTTTTTGCCAGAAATGTACTGTATACATAGTTTTAAATATAACAGATTTTACTGATATGTAAAAATTTTGCCATTAAAATTGATTTCTCACTGAGAGGATTTTTTCTACCAGTTTGGGACATATGGGAGCTTAATATATCATATCTAATTTAAAATAATTTCACTGAGATAAATATCATTGCTTTTACTTTGGTTATATTTTTTCTTAAAATGCTTTTGTAGTTTTTCAGAGTTTTAGATAATTTTATATAAAAATTTTCCCTTTTTCCCTCCCTGTGCTGCCCTTTTTGATCATGTAGTGATACCATCCACACTGAATTGATGCTTGGTGGCCTGTGGGTAGATGCAGAGCTCCACGGTCTGTGTTCCAATGGCACCTTTGGAATGAAAGAAAAATGTGTGTTGTGTATTTTTTTCCTTAACTCATCCCCCATCTCCCCACCTAAAATATAAATCTCACTTTCATTGTGAGTTCTCCTGAGATGATGAGTGAAAGTCCACATACAGCATAACTGTAAATTGGTGGTAGGGTAGAAATCAATCCTAGTAGTTCATGTATGTTTTGTTGGGAGTATAAAATTTCAAGTACCTTGATTTAGAGATGGCAAAATAAAGAAAAAGTTCATTTTTCATTTGTTACAATGTCTTTATTATTTAACCTCTGGGAAAAGAAAATGGGGAGGGGAGAGTAAGAACTTGTTCGGGGCTACCTTACTTAAGAGTGCACCTAAATATAAAATATACATTGTTTGACCAAATTTTAGTACTTCAAATATTGGGATCTCTGTCTCACACATCACATCTCATCACAATTAGTTGTGATGTTATCTAAAAATCAACCACCTAAAAGTCAAAATAGGTTACATTTATACATAATTAACATTGGATTTGGTAAGAATACAGTTACTGTTATAATTCAGTATTAAATCTTGTATCCACACAGCATTGTTAGGGAGGGCTTTTGTTAGACTGTTGGTTTTTTTTTTTTTTGGTGGTACTGGGGGTAGAACCCAGAGGCTTTCTACTTCCGGGCTATACTCCCAGACCTTTTTAAAAATATTTTATTTGGAAACAGGGTCTCACTAAGTTGCTGAGAGCCTCACTAAGTAGCTGAGGCTGGTTTCGAACCCGTGCGATCCTCCTGTCTCAGCCTCCCAAGCGTGGGGATTACAAGTGTGCGCCACCACGCCCGGCTTAGACTGTTGGTATTCTGAGTCTTTAAAACAAGAGAAAACAATGCTTAAAGAGTTGTGTGTAGCATATAGGGTTGTTGTTGCAAGGAAATTATTGCTCTAGGTATTACTGTGTATACATTTGTACAAGAAATTGTCTTATTTGAAAAATCATTTTCTACGGAACTGTCCTATTTATTATAAATGAATAAACTATTGTAAATGACAAGTATTAACTGATAAATTTAGAGAGTTTTTAATAACTTTGAAGGTGTTCAGAAGAAAACATAGAAAATATTAAATAGATCAGAAGGTTAATAAGGATCATAGACCAAAGTAAGAAAAAAGTGGTGAATGAAGTGTAAAAACTTCAAGGGAGGAAACCTTTACCAGAGTAGAGGGGATCCAGGTTATATTACTTGAAAGATTTAGAAAACCCCTAGAAAAGGGACCCAGTCTTAAGCACCATTTAATTGTTCTCTCTTCAAACTATTTCCTCATTTGGCCACTGTGAACCAAGTGCTACAAATGTGACCATGAAGCATCCCCTAAGAATCTTGTTAGGGGATACAGGAAAGTGCACAAATCATGAATATTTGGCTTAAAGAATTTTTTAGAGTGTATAGTGAATATGGCTTTGTAAACCTCTTACCCAGGTTAAGAAACATTGCTGCTACCTTACTATCTTATGAGAAGTCATCAGTTATCACATATGCCCTGTTCCATAGGTGACACAGACTGACCCTGGTTCCAGAACTTCACAAGGGTATGAATGTCAGTAGTGGGGTGTCACCGGAGACCTCAGAGGCTAGTTATCACAAGCATGTACATTTGGAAAATATTGGTTAATTTGTACAGCGTGTACAAATATTGGTGCATTTATCAAACTAAAGACATCTGGTTTTATTACCACTGATCTCATTAAGAAGTTAGCAAGATCATTATGGTGAGTACAGTATTTCCAAATTCAAAATTTTTGCTTGCAATTTTGATTTTGATTTTTTTTTTTTTTTTGTCCTGGGGATTGAGTCCAGAGGCATTCTACCTCCAAGCTTCACTCCCCCTCAGCCAATTTTATTTCTTATTTGGAAATAAAGTCTCACTAGGTTGCTGAAAGCCCTTTAAATTGTGAGATTTTGAACCTGCAATCCTTCTGTCTCAGCCTTCTAAGTACTGGAAATATGCATCACCATCCCCAGCTGCAATTTTGAGTTTTATCATTAGTCACAAACACCAGTTATTTTTCTTGCTCATTTTCAGGAAATGGATTGTCAAACATTAAAGTCCCAATAACCAGTTTGTAAGTTCTAAATAAAAGTTGTGTTCCCCACACAAAAAAATCTGATTCAATTTATAATGTAGCCTCAAAAGTGCTTTTCTTTGAAACATCAGAAAGAATATTAAGTGTACTTGCTAACTACTCAGAAGGGTGAGGCAGGAGGATCACTGGGTCCACCATTTTGAGACCAGTCAGGGCAACATAGACCCCATCCCCTCTTAAAATGTATTTAAGGGCCAGGTGTGGTGGCGCGTGCTTGTAATCCCAGCACTTGGGAGGCTGAGACAGGAGGATCACACAGTTTCAAAGCCAGCCTCAGCTACTTAGTGAGGCTCTCAGCAACTTAGACCCTGTTTCCAAATAAAAATATAAAATAAGGAGGTAGTAAGCCCCTGGGTTCCACCCCCAGTACTGCAAAAAAAAAAAAATGTAATTAAGGGCTGTATACCACAACATGGTGGTGCATTCTTGGAATCCTACTACTTGGGAGGCTGAGACAGGAGGATTGCAGGTTTGAGGCTAGTCTCAGCAATTTAGTGAGAATTAATTTCAAAAATAAAATAGAAGCTGGGCGTGGTGGCCCACGCTTGTAATCCAGCATTTGGGAGGCTAAAACAGAAGGATCGCCGTTCGTGGACAGCCTCAGCTACTTAGGCTCTCCATAGCTCAGTGAGACCCTTTTTCAAAATCAAGAATAAAAAGTAGGGCTGGAGGTGTAGCTCAGAAGTAGAATGCCCCTGAGTTCAATCCCTAACACCATGCACACACACACACACACACACACACACACACACACACACACACACCTTAGAGATAGACTGCCCTTGGGTTCAATCTCCAGTACCAAAAAGTAATGATGATAATATCTCCTTCTTCATCAGGAATATACATGAGTGATGTCTCTCATTTTTCTTACCATGAGTATATGGTGGTGAAGAATATAATGAATATCAGTATAGTTTGATATCATTTAACCTTAATTTCTGCTGAGGTGCTAGTGGTTTGGGCCACCTTTTATTTATTTTTTGCAGTACCTAGAATAGAACCAAGGGGCATTGTACCTCCAAGCTATACACTCGGCCCTATTTTGTTATTCTTTAGTTTGAAATAGGGTCTCTCAGAGTTGCAAAGGGCCTCGCTAAGTAGCAGACTCTTTGTGAACTGTGTGATCCTACAGTCCTGGCCCCACCATTCTTATTAACCATCAGTGCAAATGTCAACATCGTGAAAACAGCACATTACTTTGTCTCCTTTCTTCTTTTCTCTTTCTTTCTTTCTTTCTTTCTTTCTTTCTTTCTTTCTTTCTTTCTTTCTTTCTTTCGGGGGTGGTGGTGGTGGTGGTACTGGGGGTGGAACCCAGGGGCTTTTCTACCTCTGGGCTATACTCTCAGATCTATTTTTTTTTTTTTTTTTGGTGGTGGTGGTACTGGGGTTCCTGGAAACCCTTTTAGCTCTGGGCTACACTCCCAGACCTATTTTATATATATTTTTGAAAACAGGGTCTCTTAGGCCAGCAAGGCTGGCTTCAAACCAGCGTGATCCTCCTGTCTCCGCCTCCCAAGCGCGTGAATTACAAGCCTGTGCCACCACGCCTGGTTCCCAGACCTATTTTTATACTTTATTTGGAAACAAGGTCTCACTAAGTTGCTGAGAGCCTCATTAATTAGCTGAGGCTGGCTTTGAACCTGTGAGATCCTGTCTCAGCCTCCCAAACGCTGGAATTACAAGCGTGCGCCACCATGCGCGGCCACATTAATGTATTTCTAAAAGTATGAAAATATTTTGGCTTTTGAAAGCTTTTGCGACCTCAGGGATTTGAGGGTCACTCTTCAAGAATCATTTGTTCACATCAGTAGTTCTCAAAGGGGCAGAGGTTGGGGAAGGACCCCCCCCCACCCCAGGAATATTTGACATTTCCTGGGGAAACAATTTTGTTGTCATAACTGGCGATGGTGTCAGCCAAGCTACAGGCATCTAGTGGGAAGAGGCCAGGGATGCTATTAAACGCCCTATAACCCCTCCTCCCAGTTCGAAACGTCCACGTGTGCTGAAGGTTTGTGAACAAGACTTGTCCGCAGAAGTGAGTCTTCTTTTGCACAATATAACTATATGGCAAGTTAACCTAAAATTTTCAATTTCTAAAACATATACCTGTGTTCACATATGCCTACTTATTTTCAAGACATGACCCATAGCTACTTTAAGGTTTTCTCTCTTCTGGGTCCAACTCACTTGTTAATTACCACTGCAGCCTCCAGTTAAGCCAAGAATGCTCACTGATGAGCCCTACCAGAAATTTTTTCAACCAATTTTTTTTTTTCTTCTGGCCTGTGACTCTCTCCCTTATCGGCTAGAGTGTACAGCCCTTTAGTACAGGACCATATCTTAACCTACTAAATAGCACTGAGAATCTTCCCAGGCCTGGCTTCACCTGCAGTACATCTGGACGGTATGGTGAGGCCCAGCGGCCGCTCCTCAGACTGCGCAGCCGCATTTTCCCGCGCTCCTGCATGCGGGGCCACGGGCGCCACGCTCCGGGCTGCAGCTAGAGGGCGCGCCCAGCAGCGCGCGGTTCTGACTACAAGTCCCAAAAGGCATCGCGGTGGGGCCGCCCGGAGGCTTCTGGGATTTGTGGTCCCAGAAAAGACATCGGCGGAAGAGAAAGATTCAGACGGTCTTCTCCTCTCTGCTAGCTTCTCTGGACCTCGCGGCCATCCTGAGGCATCTCAGCCTGTTGTGTAGGGACCAGGGAGTAAAGGCCGGCAGGTGAGCAGCCCGGCGCTGTAGCTTCCGCTTCCGGAGGGCAAAGGGCAGGCGGAATGTAAACACGGGACTGCGGGAGTGACTCCTACCGGCGCTGGCAGCTGCACGGTGGAGGCTGCGGAGGAGGAGGAGGACCCGGCGAGTGGAGGTTGCAGGAGCCCGGGAGGGAGCTTCAGCAGTCAGAGGTGCGGCAGAGCGGGCGCTGAAGGTCGGTCTCAGGGTCGGGAGTCCGGCCGGGCCGCCCCCCGCCGCCTTGTTCGTGCGGCTTTGACCTTCCCGGCCCAGGGCGGGCGGGCGGCGCCGGCGTCTGCAGCCTCCAGGTACCCGGCTGCGGCCGCTCTAGTGCCGCTCCAAGGCATCCTTTAGGAGCGTCGTCTTTAACAACATACTAGAGTCGGCCGAGAAAGAGCGCAAGTAGCCACTGCTGGTCTCTAGCTTCCGATGGCAGTTTTGGATAAATCGTTTCTCACCTCCCGATACCTCTCTTTACCCAGAAGGATGCTCTTGTGATCTCCAGACTGTGTCCATCTAGTGGTTTGTCAAGTCTTGTTCTCGGAAGCAAGCTCCCTCATGCTTGCGACTGAGTAAAATGTCATGCGGTCAGCTTGACATGCCGAGCGCCTGCTACGAGGATCATTGTGCCAATACCGGGATTTAAAATACATCGTCAGTGTTTAGAATTTTTATGGCACTCATTAAATATAAATTTGATTTGTATACTTGGGGTTGAACCCAGAGCTACCCCTAGCTACATCCCTATCCCTTTTTCTTTTTCTTTCCTTTTTCTTTTATCTTTTCTTTTCTTTTTCAGTACTGGGGATGGAACCCAGGGTTATTTTACCTCCGAGCTACACTCCTCTTTTATTATTCTTTATTTTGAAACAGGGTCTCACTGAGTTGCAAAGGGCCTCACTAAGTAGCTGAGGCTGTTCTCCAACCAAGATCTTCCTGTCTCAGCCTCCCAAATGTTGGGATTACAAACGTGTGCCACCACACCCGGCTAGTTTTATTTTGAAACAGGATCTTGCTAAGTTGCTCAGGGTCTTGCTAAAAAAAAAAAAAAACAAAAACAAAAAAAACAACAACAACAAAAACTGGCATGAACCTGCTATCCTTCCAAGTGCTGAGTTTACAGGCATTCACCACCACGCCTGGCTAACTATATAATTGTTTTAAATGTTGAATTTGCCTGGTTTCATGAGTTTAACATAAAATCGGTATGATTGTGTATTCATGTGGTTTCTATACTGCTGAAAAAAACCGTTAATTTTAGGCTTAAACATTTAACTATAGATCTAGGAAAGCCTAATAAGGCTTTTAAATTTTGTATTCAAAAAGCCTTCGTGGGTGATAAACTCATACTATTTAAGGTATCGTAAAAAAAAAAAACCCAGCCTAAATGAGATAGAGTTGACATATAATTCACCCATTTAAAGCATACATTTCAGTGACTTAGTATTGTTTGCAGAGTTGTGCTACCATCAAAATTAATTTTAGAACATTTTAATCACATAAAAACCTCTAATAAGTGGACTGGAGAACATTATGCTAAGGGAGATTAGTCAGTTACAAAAAGTAAAAACTCGAGTGCTCTCCCTCACATGCAGAAGCTGGGGAGAAAAACGGTCATAGGAGGAAGCCTAAAGAAGGAGAAACTATAGATGAGTAAATAAGGCCACCTAACTAAGGAGCATGGGAGCGAGGAAGAGGGAAATTCCATAGTATACATGATATACATTCACAAACATATCAAAGCCAATCACTAAGCCAGAAATGAGAAGGAGGGGTGGGAATTGGGGAAGAACTGAATAAGTAATGTGCGCATGTGTGCCTCTACCATCTTATACTCCATTAAGATGTATGACTACACCAATTTTAAAAAAAAGGATCTCTAAAACTGTTAATAGACATTCTCTATCCTCTTCCCCAGAACCATTTAAAATATTCTAATCAACTCCCAGCATTGTTTTCTTGGGGAGGGGTAGTATTTGGCATATGTTCTAGGATATGCCCCTTCTTTTAAGCCTGATTAACTTTTATTCTTTAAAGCTAAAAGTCCTCCATAAAGCCTCAGTTGTCCTTTCTTTGACATCATAGCAGCTTTTGATTACTTCCAACTCTACTCTTTTTTATTTTTTTTGAGGTACTGGAGATGGAACCCAGGGGCATTCTACTTCCCAGCTAAACCTTCAGCCCTATTTTCTTCTTTATTTTATAACGGGGTCTCACTGAGTTGCAGAGTGGCTCACTAAGTAGCTGAGGCTGTCCGCAAACCGAGATCCTTCTGTCTCAGCTTCTCAAAGGCTGGGATTTCAAGCGTGCACCACCATGCCTGGATTTTGACTGTATTCTTGTCTTTAGAGTTTTGAAGAAAATACAAACTGTGCCAATGGCCTAGGTAACATATTCATAGTTTTTTTTGGTGTGTGTGTCATATTGGGGATTGAACCCAAGAACATTCTACCTCTGAGTTATACCCCAGCCCTATTTATATTTTATTTTATTTTATTTTATTTGTTGCAGTATGGGATGGAACCTAGGGGCACTCTACCTCTGAGCTACACCCCCAGCCCTAATTTTTTTTTTAATCTTTATCTGAAACAGTGTCTCACTGAGTTGTAAAGGGCCTCACTAAGTAGTAGCTAAGGCTATCCTCAAACCCCAATTCTCTCGTCTCAGCCTCCAAAATGCTGGGATTACAAGCGTGCACCACCACGCCTGGCTTCCCAGCCCTATTTTTTAATCTTTATTTTGAAATAGGGTCTCACTAAGTTGAAGAGGGCCACACTAAGTAGCTAAGGTTGTCTGTGAACTTGTGATCCTCCTGTCTCAGCCTCCCCAGTACTGGGATTACAAGCATGTGCTACCATGCCCTGCTCACATTCATAGTTGTAAACCTCAATAGGCCCTTCAGAACTGCTTGCTATTTTTACACATCCCTTATTGTTGCATTTTTCATTATCTCCACAGTGACTTTTTTTTTTCATTTTTTCTCAAGTTATCAAGTCCATTTATTTTTCCTTTGAACCAGATAACTATTTCTTCTTTCTCTAATGTGAAGCCTGGGGACACAAAAATCCCTCACTTCGTCCCCTTGACCTCTTAACTTGCTTATATGTTTCATCCAGTATTAACTACTTTTTTGTCTACAAGGAATATATTTTTGTCCCTCTCTTCAAGTGAAACTTGTTAATTTCTTGTGTCACTAGGCATCCTGTACCCCGCCAGCTTTATTCTATCTTAACCTGGATGCCTCTGATCTCAAGGAATTTTTTTTTTTTTTTTGTACTGGGATTCCTGGAAACCCTTCTACCTCCGGGTTACACTCCCAGACCTATTTTATTATTATTTTTTTTATTTGGAAACAGGGGCTCTTAAGCCAGCGAGGCTGGCTTTGAACCAGCGCAATCCTCCTGTCTCCACCTCCCAAGTGCGGGGATGACAAGTGTGCGCCACCACGCCCGGCCTGATCTTGAGGAATTTGTAAGGGAGAGTGGCACAAACACTGGAAGCAACAGGGTCTGTGGTGAAAGATTTCCATACCTTGTTCAGAAACATGTCCTCAGTTGAATCAGTGGGTTGGAAGATGAGGAGAGTAGTGGGAGTGTGAATGACCTGTTTATTTAGAAAAAATACATGTGAGTCTCCTGTTTTTCTCTATTCCTCATCCTATCCCCTGCTCCTAATAATCAACAGACTTGACTGATTGTTTTTAATGTAATTTGCCTTCAGTAAATACACTAGGTTTATGTTACTGTTAATACAGATATGACACAGCCTAGTGCCCCACATTCCTAATATAGAAAGAATGTTCCACTTGGGATCTTGAAGGCAGAAAATTTAGTCCTCCTTCCTATTAACTTTAGGTAAAAATACAAATAATTTTTTTTTTTTTTTTGCAGTACTGGGGATGGAACCCAGGGGGATTCTACCTCCACATTGCACCCCCCATCCCTCTTTATTTTTTTTAAATACAGGGTGTCACTGAGTTGCAAAAGGCCTCACTAAGTAGCTGAGGCTGTCCTCGAACCATGATCCTTCTGTCTCAGCCTCTCAAATGCTGGGATTACAAGCGTGTGCCACTATGCCCAACTTAATTTTCGTATCCCTTCTCCTCCTCCTCCTCCTCCTCCTCCTCCTCCTCCTCCCCCTCCCCCTCCTCCTTCTTCTTCTTCTTCCTGTACTGGGGATTGAACCCAGTGGCATTCTACTTCTGAGCTACAACCCAGCATAATTTTATTTTGAAATAAGGTCTCGTCTCACTAAGATGCTGAGGGTTTCCTTGAACCGGTGGTCCTCCTGTCTAAGCCTTCTGAGTGCTGTAATTATAGGTGTGTGTCGCTGTACTCAGCCCTTCTTAACTTCTCTTACCCTACTATCTTGTGAGGCCTCCTTAAACCGCCATTCTTTCAGATGGTCCTCACTTTGTGCCTCTGGACTTGTGATCTCTAGTAACCATAATTCTGTTTTCAGCCATTTCTTGGTTCTTCCCCTAGGAGATGTATAGACATCTTCAAACATTGGAAATGAATTCTATATTATGAGGGGTCTGGGAAGAGAGCTTATTTTAACCTAATTTCTTAGTATAGTTTAAAATCTATTGCTTCTCTAGATTTTTTTTTGTTTTGTTTTGTTTTGTTTTGTTTTGTGGGTCTAGGGTTGGAACCCAAGGCCATTCTACCTCGGAGCTACACCCCCTGCCCTAGTTTTTTATTCTTTATTTTGAAACAGGGTCTCACTAAGTTGCGGAGGGCCTCACTAAGTAGCTGAATCTGTCCGTGAACAGTGATCCTCCGGTCTCAGCCTCCCGAATGCTGGGATTACAAGTGTGCATCACCATGCCCGGCTCTAGATTTTTCTAAAAATTATTGTTCCACTGGGTCTGGTGATGCACAATTATAATCCCAGTACTTGGGAGGCTGAGATAAGAAGATCACAGCATTGTTCCCTCACTACTTAGTGAGGCCCTCTGCAACATAGTGAGACCCTGTTTAAAAAATAAAGAATGAGACTTCCGGGAAGATGGCAAAGGAGAAAAGCGGGGCTTATGAGCCCCGCTAACAACCAGTCTGTATTAGCACGAAATCAGCGCCTTTCATAGCCAGAAAGCACCGTCAGCAGAGAAACAAAAAATGTAATTACAAGGGACAGAGAAAAAGAGGGCTGGAAAAACTAGACACCAGAAAGAAATCAGACCGCAGTGCTGCAGCCGGAGCCGCAGCGCGAAGTGGCAGGCACCATTTCCCCTTGCAGCACCAGGCCCCAGAGAGGAGGGGGACTCATAATGGAGCCCAGAGCCACAGAGGAGATACGCCAGCCTCACAGCTGAAGATGCATCAGCAGCGCCTTACTGCTGGCGGCAGCGGCGACTTCACCAGACGGCACCAGACCAACACACTCAACAGCCCACCAGGCTCCAGAGAGGAGTGGTGGGCAGGGAGCCGAGGTGAGCCGCCGCGGATCAGCTGGGAGGAATAAAGCAGATTTCTCAGCGCAGGGAGCATCTAAAGCTCCCAGAGGCTGGGCTCAGCACACCCTGCAGGGACTCAGAGCGGAGCTCAAAAACAGAAAAGAAATATGCCAGCCTCATGGCCCAGGGCGTAGCAGCAGCGTCATATTGCCACCGGCGGCAGCAGCAGCAAATTCACCGAGTCCAATACAACTCCATCTGCTCACTCAACAACAGTGAGTCAAATTGTGGCCCCTAGAGGAGAAATCCCAGTACTGTACTCCCAGGGACTTGACCCAGTGCGGGAGTTGCGGTGGCAGAGATATCACACCATAGGAGAACGCCCAACCTGGCACCCCCCTATGGTCTAAAGCAGCCTCGATTGACTCCCTGGGTCTGAGACTGCGATACAACCCAGTAAAGGAGTAGTGGGGACTGAGATACCACAGACTTGATATCCAGAGAACCTTAAGTGAAGTCGCAGTGACCCAAGGGAAGAACCCAGAGAAGGCACAAACTTCCGAAATCATGGGAAAGAGGAATAACAGTGGAGCAATGAATGCCCACAACCCCACAACATCAGAACCTGATAAAACAGAAATTCAGAGATTTCTAGAAGATCAAATCAAGAAAATAACTGTAGAAATAATAGAGATGTTTCATAAAGAATTCAGAGAGAGCCAAAAAGAGATAAAGGATGCAATTAATGAAGTAAAGGCCTCAATTCAAAGTACAAACAACCGATTAGACCACATGGAGAATAGAATTTCGCTCTTAGAAGATGATCATTCAAAAAATGAATGCATAATTTCTAATTTAGAAAAAAAATATCCGACAGCAGGAATCTGACATTGAAGAAATATGGGCCCATTTTAAGAGAGCTAACATAAGAATAATTGGAATAGAGGAGGGAAAGAAGGTGAAACCAAAGGGATCAACAGTCTCTTCAAGGAAGTAATAGCAGAAAATTTTCCAAACGTAGAGCAAAAGGTCGATACACAGGTCCAGGAAACTTATAGAACTCCCTTTAGACAGTATCAGAGAAGAGGATCCCCATGCCACATAATTGTCGAAATGACCACTGTGGAAGCCAAGTAGAGAATCTTAAAGGCAACAAAAACAAAGGGCCAAGTGGAAGCCAAGCAGAGAATCTTAAAGGCAACAAAAACAAAGGGCCAAGTGACATTCAGAGGCAAACCAATTAGAATCACTCCAGACTTCCCAAACCAAGTCATGAGAGCCAGAAGGGCTTGGAGTAACATATTCCAAACTCTGAAAGAAAACAACTTCCAGCCAAAATTTTCTACCCAGCAAAACTCTATCAAATTAGATGGGGAAATAAGAAGCTTCCATGACAAACAGAAACTGAAGGAATTTATGTCTTCAAAACCAGCGCTAGAGAAAATACTCAAAGAGATTAACTACAAAGAAGAAATAGGTAACACACACCAGAACCAGAGAAACAAGAGTTTCCATCCAACAGACAACTAAGATTGGTTATCTGTGGAGGTTCATTATTTATGTTAGTCTTTACCTATCTCTAAATTGTATTGTTTCCTTTTATTTTTGCTAATTTTTAGGATTTCTAGTTGGAATATTAATATACCTTCAGATATAGCATTTGGAAATATTTTATCCCATTCTATCAGTAACTGTTAACTCTGTTTACATTGTCTTTGGATATACAATATTTTTTTATTTTTTAGGGAGTTTGTTTACCCTTCTGTTGCCTGTGCCATTGAAATCATATCCAAGAAATCACTGCCAATTTCAATGTCATGAGGTTTTATGACCCAGATTTTTTTCTAAAAGTTTATAGTCTTAAGATTTATATTTAGGTCTTTTATCTATTTTGAGTTAATATTTGTATATGTGTTAGGTAAGGGTCCAATTTTACTCTTTTTCATGTAATTATTATTTTTCGACAGTATTTAGTGAAAAGATTAGTATTTCCTCCACCAAATGTTCATGGAAACCTTGTCAAAAATAACTTGACAATATATGGAAGAATTTATCTCAAGGCTTTTATTTAACTCCAGTGGTTTATATATCTGCCTTTAGAACAGTACTATACTGTTTCAATTATTGTAGCTTTATATGGTTTGAAATCAGAAAATATACATCTTCTAGCTTTGTTCTTCTTCGAGATTGTTTTGGGTATCTAGAGTCCATATTCCATATCAGGATAGATTTTTTCTGAAAAATAAATAAATAAATAAATAAATAAATGTATGATAGTTTCACCTAAAAAAAAAAGAAAAAATATTCTTTGGTAAGAAAGAAAGCAAAAAGAAATATTGAAATGTTATCTTTAAGCCATCAAAAGCTTGGTATCAGACAAATGAAACTGTTATGTGAGATTATCATAGTTAATATTGGATAAATTGCTATAAAACTAGATGTCAACCACTAAGCCAAGCATGGGAAGGAGGGATGGGGAGGGAACAGGGTGGGGATCGGGTAGGGGCTAACTGGGCGATGTGTGCATGTATGTATACAAAAGTATTTTCTTTATACCATTATGATGTATGAATACAGTGCACCAATAAAAAAAAATTAAAAAAAAAGAATGAAAAATAATAATGCTGGTGATGTAGCTCTGTGGTAGAATGCCCCTGGGTTCAATTCCAAGTACTGCAATAAAAAATAAATAAAAATAAATAAATAGTAAAAAATAAAGATTCTTTTTAATTTGAAGTTGCGGAGGGCCTTACTAAGTAGCTGAGCCTGTCTGTGAGCCACAATCCTCCAGTCACAGCCTCCTGCATGCTGGGATTACAAGCGTGCATCACCATGCCTGGCTGAAGTATTATTTCACAATGTTTTTCACCATTGCCTTATTTATTTTTTATTTTTTATTTTTATTTTTGCAGTAATGGAGACGGAACCCAGGGGAATTCTTCCTCCAAGCTACACCCCTAGCCCTATTTTTTATTCTTTTATTTTAAAACAGAGTCTCACTGAGTTGCAAAGGACCTAAGTAGCTGAGGCTGTTATCAAACCACAATCCTCCTGTCTCAGCCTCTCAAATGTTGGATTATAAGCATGCGCCACCTTGCCCAGCTTA